>NW_022157958.1:0-24384 GCF_003316985.1 Fusarium coffeatum | reverse complement strand
ACTCCGGTACAGGGAATCGAACCCTGGGCTCCGCGGTACTGATCTCTTGACTGATGTTGAGAGCGCGAAATGTTAGCCACTACACCATACCGGATGCGACTTGTTGAGAGTCGGGGCAGTAACGTCGCGTCAAACTCATCGTCGTGTTGTGCGGGCAGTAGACACTTCCATTGAGAGCGATTGATGCATGTTTCCCTTCTGTACTTGGATGTAGTCTGTACATAATCAGAGAGTAGCGAGATAGCTTCAGGATCTTGGATACAGCATATCAGGCATAGTTACTAGAGGCGATTGAGGAAACGCCCATGTTGCCATTGGATGAAGGTCTAATGAAGAGAACAAGTGACTGCGTAGTGTACATAAGGAGAGGACGTAGGGGGACCGGGTTGGTTGTATAAAGGAGGGAAGGGAAGACTAACGTGCCTTACACAGCAGCCTTTTATGCGAGTGAGTCACAGCTGTGTTGGCAATAGTTGGAGTTTAATTGCTGTAGGCAACTTCTTCTGTGACGAGCCCAATAAGATTTGACCTGTCTATGGAGGTTAACTTTACTGTTAACCATATTGAGGCGAGACCCAGAAAAATAAATGCAAATGAAGAGAGTGTTGTTTGCCTGCTGTTAAATGTGACCTCTTTCTTATCGAGTTGAAGAAATGTATTCTACTGTAGTTTACAGAGAAGCAGTTGTGGAAGCTTGAGCATTCGGTTCTTCTACCGATCACCAGGTGATTAGCTGAGCTATACATCGTCACTGCCTAACATGTCCGACTATTCAACTATCTATGAGAGAACAAGGTCTTTGCTGGAGCGCATTCTGTTTATTGGTATACTTAACTCGAAGCGCATACTTGAGAAGTGAGTAATGAGAATGCAACTCTTTTAAACTATGCAGACATATAGTGAGACTTAGACTAGAGTATCAGAGCCAGATGACTGATATGGTTTGCTATCAAGCGCAAGACAGGTAGTTCTCTGTTTGTATCATATGTTTATTGTCGTTATCCTTTAAGGTGCAGAGAAACACATGGCATCAAGACGGCACATCTAAAGTGATTGCATGCACGTGGTAGATCTACTGTGGGGCTCATCTCGGCACAGCTGGCCGTGGAAATAAGGAGGTCGGGGTGGGGCTGTGCCACCTCACCGGGATCGTGATCATAACAAACAGGGATATCAAGTCAACGCAAAAAATTACAAAAAAATTGGTAGCTTCTCTTTGATTGAGCGTGTCTAGGAGAACTGGTTAGAATATGAAGATATAGAGGCAACTGTCACTGTAACTCACCATCCTTAGTGCAGGGGCCATGCTAATCTTCTGAAACGGGAGTCAGTATGTTGTCGAGTTGTGCAGAATCTGGGGTTTCGAACCTCTGTATCGTTTCAATACTTTTCCAATGTTAGCTTGTATCATTCAAACTTTAGCCATTCGACCACTTACGACCAATGTGCCGCGAGTTGCCCCGCGGCGAAAGAGTCAGAATCATTACAGCTTATATACCCTTCTCCGCCACCCATCCACTTCCACATACCACAACGCTTTTAACCTGCCCACACAATAGTAGGCTGCTCAAATTGTTCTTACCATTATTCTTTGAGCATAGACCTATCTCCAAAGGCCCTTCCAGTTGAAATTGTATGGATGACTCACGTTATGAAGCAGTACCACCATATCGCATGCAATACACAAGCTCAACAACTCAACATGTGCACCAGACGTCAGAAACACTGCAACTGATGGGATTTGGAGTTTTTACAAGTCTGGAATCAATCTCTTTGTGGCAAAAGAAAGGAATAGTATACAAAATTGTGTGCCATTCATAAGGGTGGTGGGGCTGAACTTAAAACCTCTCATGGAACAATGAGTCGTTATCTAGGTTAGCTCACCTTGCGAGATTTTGATAGAACAAATCGGGATACAAGGAGAGTTGTGGTCAATAAGATGCCACAAGCAGAGATATACCATACTCAGACAATAACAACGCAACAGAAAAAAAACGACACGTGCTCCATTTCAAACTATATCACTTCAAAACTCAGTCAATCTCAGATGAAGATTTGGCTTCAATTCACTACAACTCTCTACCCTGAAGTTGAGGGGGAACTGTGTAGCTACCAGACATAGCTCCGACAGTTGAATAAAACCCTACACGCTCGTAAGCAACTGCTGAAAAGCTGTACTGGGGGCGACGGAAACAAGTGGATAGATAACTCTCAGACTCCATTTGCAGGCTAGTCATCACCCTCTTCAAAGGTTCCTGATTCAGTTTCTCCCGTGCCGCCAGATACTGGAACACATTCGGGTTGGATAGCCGAAAAGCCCATCCCACCCATCATGCCTGCAATGACTGTCGATAAGTACCCTGTACGGATACAATGTTAAAATCACGGCACATAACACAGGTAGTTGTTGTTGAGTGCAAAAAGCAAAAGATTGTCGGTGGAGAGGCTCGAACTCTCGACCTTTGGATGACCCTGGTGTTTGACCAGGTCAATCTGATTTCAGATATGAGACCAACGCTCTAACCAACTGAGCCACACCGACGTTGAGAAAAATTGATCTTTTTACCATTCATGTAGGGAGCTTCGGTTAGATCATCTCGCTCTTCTCAGTTCGCGCATCGTCATTCGCTCTCGCTTCGCTCTTTGATCTTCTTACGGCAATGCTGCGCCTCACGCGTCCACGCACGACACATCCATTAAATCTAGGCGGCCGCGTTTTACTTCGCCTGGAGGCGTTGATAATTTGGCCTTTGGTTGGACAAGATTGCGTAGGCTATGTTTTGTAAGAGAATGCGAGGTATGGTAAATGCGAAGATGTTGACATATAAGAATCTGGGTGAGCCTGGGTGGAGACATTGATTGATCAGAACATCACATCACTTCCTCAAGCATTGTCACAATTTTTCTGTCTCTATATATCTATTCCTATTCTATACAGATCCTTTGATACCCATATTAATCATGACTGTCTATTCCACCTCCAACAAGTCCATCGAGGACATTGATCCTCTCAAGCAAGCCGGCCAACTTCCCCTTTACAACGTCCAGCCCGTTAACGCAGAATACTACCACACTCAACCCCAAGTTCAAGATGATGTACCTACCAAAAAACCAACTGCGGGTGAGCGTTTCCACAAGATCAGCTCCAAGGCTGGATCGCCGCTCAACAAAGCTGCAAACTTGATTGGAGCTGAAGGATGGTGGCCTACGACTATGGACAAGGAGTGCAGCAAGGCTGCTCGCATCCTTCACTCCTTTACCAGTAAGTAATGCCATGTGAATGAGCGGACCATGAGGTACTGACCAATTTCCAGACCTTAGCTCCTCTACGTCTCTCAAGAGCAAAGGGCCTCTCCATCCAACTGGCCTTACTCGCAAGTCCATGGTCAAGATCCCTCCTTCTGTTCTTCATAGCGCGGCCGGTCTCGCTATCTTCAACGTCATCCGTGCCGGAACTGGCCATGGATCTCTCTCCGGTGGCTCTGGTGTCGTTATCGCCCGCCGCTCAGACGGAACATGGTCTCCTCCCTCTTCGTTTATCGTAAGCACACTCGGTGCAGGTTTCGTTTTTGGTCTCGACGTGTACGATTGTGTCTGCGTCCTCAACACCCCTGAACAAGTCGCTGCCTTCACCAAGCCTCGCCTCTCTTTCGGCGCAGAAGGCTCTGTTGCTGTTGGTCCTGTTGGAACAGGCGGCAGCGTTGAAGCTGCCTTCAGCAAGACCGCGCGCCCAGTGTGGAGTTACATGAAGAGCCGTGGTTTGTGGATAGGTCTTCAGATCGACGGCACTATTGCTGTTGCTCGAAGAGATGCTAATGCTACGTTTTATCAAGAGCGCGGCATCACAGCGGAGAGAATTCTACTCGGTGATGTTGCTTGGCCCATGGGTGCTAAGCCTCTCTTTGAGGTGCTTCAAGCACTCGAAGGGCGAACTGCCTACGACCGCAGTGTCGTGGATGCAGTCGGTGAAGCCCCTACACCTGGTGATTCTATTCTGTCTGACAAAGAGAGGTATACTGATGAGCCTGAAGAGTCTGAAATTGTTGAATCTGAAAAGCATGCCGAGTCCACCGATATATCTCGGGAGCCTCCAATGCTGATGGTCACCTCTCCTACCACTATTGATGCTAGAGAGGAGCTTCCTGGTTATGAGGTCGTGGATAAGAATGATGAGCAGGAGAAGATTGTTGACGAGAAGGCCAAGCTCGCTGCATCTGGATACTAAGGGTATAGACTTTGTCGTTCATTATCTCGGGAGTGAGGAGTTGGGATTGTATAGGGATATCTCAGATTGTGCTTTAGTTGCCTTGTTAGTATTATAATGATATGTCTTGTAACCACTTGAGTATTCTTTGGGCTTCTATATGCCATCGTACATTCTTTCAAGCCATGGCGAGGGATGTAGTAAATTATCACTGGTCGGGGAGCCATTCACTCGGGCAGTGCCCGCAAGTGCACAACAGCTGGCATCCATTCGGAACCTAAGGCATGAAGGTGCAGCTGAGCGCGTGCCGGTCATCTCACCAACGCGCCCCTTTTTTCCTTCCTCAAGCAGATTCATTTCCAACCAACGCATCGAGAAACTGCAACCAACAACTTTTCTTTTTATTCTGTACAAAATCAGTCCTCCAGCAATGGGGTTTCCCGACTCCGACGGGAGTGATGCGTCCTTGAAAATGTTCCACTGGAACGTAGAAGTCGACGAAGATGAATTCCTCCAATTCAAGCGTGAGGACCTCTATATCACCTTAAAAATGATGCAAATGCTAAGAATCAACGCTTCTCATAGGTCCCCTTCCTCAACCAATGTGTAAGCCCACTTCCTCACGTCTCGGCCAAGTCGAAGCTGATTTAAGCATAGTGAAGAGAGAGCGAGAGGAGGAGGAGGAGGTCGCTCCTTCTCTTGAGTCCGAGGGGAGTGAAGCCTCCTTGAAAATGTTCCACTGGAACGCGGAATTCGACGACGACGAATGGCTCGACTTCGAGCGTGAGTACCTCTGTTACTTAGACCCTAGAAGGGTGATGCAAATGCTAAGAATTGATGCTTCTCATAGGTCCTCCCCCTCTACCAACGTGTAAGCCCACTCCATTGCTGTTCAGCTAGGCCGAGGCTGACTTAAGATCTAGGGAAGAGAGAGCGAGAAGAGGAGGAGGAGGTCTCTCCTTCTGTCGAGACCTGGCAGGCGCCTGCTCCAACTCCAGCTCCAGCTCCTGCTGCCGCCGACCCAGTAAGATAACATATTCGATTTCTTAACAACCTCTGCCCTTGCCCGAATATATGCAATACTTCCACGTTTCCTTTCATCCCTCATTCAATGACAAGATATCCATGAGTTTTGTTTCACAAAGCTTAAGATAAACCCAACTAATATTTCCATAGCTGCCGCGAACTTAGGAACAGCGCATTGCTGCGGCTCAGGCAACAGTTGACAAGAAATTGAAATTGCTGCAGACTATGGCAGAAATGCCCGAATCCGAACCTGAGAAGAGCTCGAGCCTCAGCTCCAGCTACAGTCTCTGGGATGTTAAGCTGGCGCCGACAACTACAACTGTGAGTTTAGACCATTTCTTAGGCTCATTATTTCTGCCGCCCTAAACTTCGGAGGAGTTTAGACGATCCCGATCGCTCATGCATCTGATGACGTCAGTTACCTAAAGCAGGCACGCGACGTGCAACCATAGGTACCTTGCATAGCAATCATCTATTTGTCTCTTTTTCATCTTCATCTTTACTTGTAATATTTCTAATCTAATATTCTTTTTGTTAGGTCGTTACAATATCGTCGTGTCGTCGTGCCGCTATGCCTCTCCTCCCAAGAATCAACTCAGATGCTGCGAGGCCTGAGTCCAAGAGAGCAACGCTCAAGGCCTTCTTGCGAAAATGGTTAAAGGTGAACTACCAAGACCTGCTATGTATGGCTTTCGTTGGCGCGCTTGCCTATGGTGTACGTACAAAACTAATTCATCTTTGCTTCTACCGCTGACAACTCCAAGATCTACCATTCTCCGGTCATCATCACACGAACGTTCCCGGTTACCTTCGATGCGACGTCCGGCGATATCGTCTACCCCCAGTGGGCGTACCCTGACCGCGGCTGGATCCTTCCCGCGTGGCTCTCCGGACTCATCTCTATCGCGCTACCAATTATCACCTACATTGTCGCTCAGATTCAGATCAAGTCGGTATGGGATGCCAGCAATGCTATAATCGGAACAGTGTGGTCCGTCACTTTGGCCTCGCTCTTTCAGGTCACACTGAAACAGCTCGTTGGTGGTTTCAGACCCTATTTTCTCGACGTCTGCATGCCCGACATTTCGCTCGCAAAGTCGCACAATAAAACTGGCTTGAATGGAGTGGGCTTCTACCAGATCATGTACACCACCGAGATCTGCACGCAGCCTGATCAGTCTAGGATACAAAACGCTATTACTTCGTTTCCAAGCGGACACACGACTGCCGCATTTGCCGGGTTTGGATTCCTCTTCTTGTGGCTCAATGCCAAGCTCAAGGTCTGGGCAGACCACAAACCAGCCTTTTGGAAACTTTCTCTCACTTTCGTTCCTTTGCTCGCGGCAGTTCTCATCGCTGGCTCACTCACCATCGACGCTGCACACAACTGGTACGATATCTTGGGTGGAGGTTTTATCGGCACAATCATGGCATTCGCGAGCTACCGATCTACGTACGCTTCAGTCTGGGACTGGCGTTTCAACCATCTCCCGCTTCAAGAAACAGAGTCTTTCCGATATGGCTTTGACGGTGACTTGGACTATGCGGCACAGACAATATCCATGGCTGCTGGATGGGGAGGCAGAAAAGTTAGGTTGCCTGAAAGCTCGAGCGCCCCTGCTATCAGTACTGAGTCTACCCTTCGAAGTGGCGCTGAAGAGATAGAGAACTTGGATGCGAACACTAGGAGGAAGCGAAGGGGTCCTGTTGGTGAGGAGGCTGTTTAGGTCTGCATCTCGGAGTTTGCACATAGGGCGGTGGGT
Organism: Fusarium coffeatum; assembly: GCF_003316985.1. Classification (NCBI taxonomy): domain Eukaryota; kingdom Fungi; phylum Ascomycota; class Sordariomycetes; order Hypocreales; family Nectriaceae; genus Fusarium; species Fusarium coffeatum. The sequence continues at coordinate 17,391 of NW_022157958.1, read as the reverse complement.
GTCAAGTGTCTGGATCAACTTTAGGTTCAGACTTCACTAATCATACAACTAACGGTAATACAAACAACAACAATAAACCTCGTATAAACCATTAGCAGTAGAATAAACTGATGCCATTGTATAGAGTTTACCGTTACTTGTTATATGAAATGTGGCAAGAACTCTTGTCGCTGCTTCCTGATCGAGTGACCCATGATCGGAGTGGGTTAGGGATGATTACCTACCTACCTAGGTAGAAGGGAAGGAAGCATGAGCAGAAGAACAGAGAATACGGAGATAAATAAAGGGGAAAAAAGGAATAAAAAGATAAAAGATATAAAGAAGCACATAAAAAGTCAAGACGTAGGGGGAAATAGCAAAAAATCTTGAGCATCTCCTTTTCGAATTGTCATCCTTAGTACAGGGGCAATGCTGATCTTCTCTGTAATGTTACTGATTTGACTAGTCCCTAGGGACAACCAGATCGAATTTATTTTGAATTATATACCATTCCCTGTCCCACGTCTCCAGGCAGCAAGTGATCCCATCAGAGTTTTGCCTTAGGTTCCATTGCTTACATTTGAGATACACCCCTTACCGCAACACTCCCCAAGCCCACTTCTTTTCAGTATACCACTTACACTTTGACTTTGGATCAAACGAATCTTGCTTGTTTCCCACAAGCTCAAAGGCGATATTTGTGTCCTATTGCTGCTTGAGCAGTGAATCACAGCAGCTGATGCCGTGGAGTTGAAAGTCAACTTCCAATGTATACCTATATCAGTTTTGCAAACCTGCATGATCTCCTCATTCTAAGACGGTCACATGCGACAACAGACACTGATTTTCCAATGTACCACTCACTACATGGATTGCTGCTTGTCGCCAATGTATGGAAACGCAGTTAATCCAGCATCATGAGCAATCACATTGTTGGTGGTAGGAGGGTCGATTGCTCCGTCGTAACCACAACACAAATATCACGACAGCAATTCAATTGAGAGGCGGAAATTGGGTTATCTTGCTGATAACATCAAATAATAGACAACCCACTGCTTGTTCTCAGAAACACAAGCGAGGTGTGATCTATCTGGTTTGGTTGACTAGTTCAAGAGAAACGCTGACATGTTTATCATGGAAGATTTTGGCGATGTTTGCTCTACGGTAGTTATAGGTTGATTGCGGAAGTTGAGTGTTTGATGGCATGCAGTTATATGGCATGGTCTCAATACTCACCAATATCTTATCTCGTCTTTTGCTATTAGAAGATAATCATGGTGAAAAAAATCTGGTTGTTCGGATGGAGTTTGGCAACCACGAGCTCAACAGAGAAAAGGCTCACTATTTGGTGACAGTCAGGAATTTATGCAGAGTTAATAATTGTATAAGTACTAAGGCATGTACTTTGCTCTCTATTTTCCTGATGAGCGTCCCCATTACTCTCGATGCATATATATACTACCAAGTTACCTCCTGAGGTAGGTAGGTAACAGACGGATTATCCTCTAAGGCTTAGGCTATCAAAATAAAGTAGCCTAAATTCTTCTCTAGATTGCCATAAGATGGTTACGTCTTTCATCTCTTATGTATGGTGGCCAATTCTCTCCACACCCTGCGGCCTCTGCAGCAGACTGGCCATCGTCTACCGGTGCTTGGCAGTGCTTCATAGTTTCTCTCTCTTTAAAGTACCTATATGAAACCCCAACCCTCGATGTCCTTCTCTTCTCTTCTTCTCTTCTCTTCTTCTCTTCTCTTCCTCATCCACAATTCCAGTACCGAAACGCAGCCCGCGATGGCCCCAAATCCGCCACGCATTGTCCAAAGGGCATTCCGAGTTGTCAAAAAGGTTGAGCCAGATGATGTCAAGAGACTGAACCGTACCATTAGTTTTGGGTTCATGGTGCTTGAGGTTGGGGCCTTTGGGTTGATCCCTTATATACAGCAAAACCGCGATACCAATGGCGGCCTCGTTCAATATCCAGTGGTGGGGGTCTACCATCACACAAAGCGCGGTCCGGAGCCACTACCAATACCTCCTCTTGCCCATGGAAATGCTCTATTCCTTTATCTCATATTGAGATTGGAGCAGTTCACACAAACGATCTCAAAATTGCGAATGAGGTAGTTGCAGCGCCTTTGCCTCCGGAACTACGGACTGATGGTACTTTGTTCGATACCAACACTTGGATACAAACCACGATTCCTGCGACGAAGGACGAGAAAGGGATCGCGGAGAAAGAGATGTGGTCTTTCAGGACTACTACTATGCGGTTGGCCGATAGTGGAAGGGTCTTTCTCTTTGCAGGTCGGCCGAACTCTCGCCCCTCAGCACTTCAACTTCAGATACCGACGGATGGCAATTGCCTCAAGCCAGATTCGATTGTGAACATTGTCATGGAGATAATGTGTGACGAGAACGAGCATAAGGAGAGGAAGAAGATGGAAGGAAGAGAAGGAGGCTGCCATCGCCGCCACAACTCATGTACGCATACGCTTGTCTCCTTGACTTCTTGTTTGCCTTCATACTGACGAACTTTTATGGCGTTAGGGCAACGGAGATAAAAACGCACGGTTGAGCTTTTAAAAGAATGCTCTCTCCTTTAACTTGTTTTACGTTGAAATCCGTTCTTCTAATGCAATGCTGAGGTATGAATATATAGACATTGGGGAAGAATACTGCATATGATCAGACCTTTGCCCCCGAGATGGGATCTTCACATTTTTTGTTCAATTGCTTATACCTAGAATGATGTATTACTTGAAACATTTATTCCGCAGCCAATTATTCAACACTTGAGTAAAAACATTATTCTATAAACTTTTATTATGGTATATCTAACTCCATCATCATGAAGCAAATCTAAGAAACACCGTACCAACGCCATGCTTCCATACTATACATAAATCATCAACATCACTTCTTCAACATACCAGGCCCTTTTATTCTACTCGCTCGACTGCGGACCCGAGAGTCATACTTGAGTGTGTCGTCACCAATCATCCCGTTCTTGTTTGCGGTTGAACCCGGAACACATGGTTCATCGTTCCATGCCACACCTCTAGCACGTCTCCAGGTGACAACAGGTGAGGCCAACATGAGCTGAGTATAAAACAGACGGCAGTTGGCTGCTTCATATCTGAAATGCACTGGGTATCCTTCAAGATCATCTTCAGTGTAGCCGTTGAGCGAGTTTACCCTGCCAGCATTAGGAAGGGGCAGAAGAGGCGGACTCGACAAGCTGGGGAATGAAGCAGACGCATCGCTGAGAACAGCATGTGCTTCTTCGCCAGTGCTTGTAGCTTGGACTTCAGCTATCGCGCTGACAATGTGGTGGTTGAAGTTAAGCAAAGTCCCCTTGACACCACCCATTGCTTGCATAGCGTTATTCAGAGGTCGGCCACCAAGAGCAAGCGTGCGAATACCCTGGTTGCGAGTGAGAAGGCCGGTCAGAATACCACAAGCTGATGCGCAGATACCGTCGGTGACAATGAGGATGTTTTCGGGCTTCCACGGAGCTTCTGCCACATAAGGCTTCATCTTGGGGTCGAAACCGTTGATGTAAGCAGGAATGCTAGGCTCCCAGGGGACAGTCTTGTCGATCTGGAAAGCCGCAGTGACATTTTGTCCCTTAACAGTGTACGGACCGAAGAAGTCCTTACCGGTTTTGAGAGCCTCGCCATCAGCACCGACGGGGTAGTATTCTGATTTGGTGATCAAGACCCTGACGAGATTGTCATAGTCGGCCTCAGCGGTTGCTTCAAGGGCAGCATTGGCGCGATATCGATCCCAACCGGTGAACTCGCCATCAGGGAACAACAGACGGTAGATGGAATGTGCCAGAACAACCGAGCCACCGCCGTTGGCAGACAGATCGATAATGAGCTTGTCGCGACCAGCTGCTTTGGCCTGGCGGATAAGCTCAAGCACAACAGCTTGCCCTTCGAAGATGAATTTGGTCATGCTGAAGCCAGGAGGAGGATTCACAAGATCGAGCCCAATAGGGACGAAGCTCAAAATGGAAAGAACAGCAGTGTCTTCGAACTCTTTCCCTTCGAGGAAGTACGCAGCTACAGAATCGGCTGAATGTTTCGCGATGGGTACGGGGTATCCAGGGATGATTTTGGATGACTGCCGGGTGGAACGGCGCTTATTGACAGGAGGCTCTTCAGAGGTCATGTTGGTGGGCATGACCTCGATGTACTTGTGGAAATCTTCTCCAGACTCGATACCGGATAAGTCAACAGTTGCTGGGACGATTATTTCATTATGTACCAGCTTCTTGGTACCGTTGTGGAATTCGATGGTATATGTATCAGGAATTTCGAACTGAGTGTAGAGCGTACTTGCTGATGAGCCAACAGCACCGCGAGGAATGGACTCAAAGAGACCATTATACTGAGCATCAGGATCCTGGGCATTGGCAGCAAGGCGAGAGGCATCTTCCTCAAGCCACTCGGCGATCGGGGTGCCATCGATGCTTTTGACAGCCGATGGGGAATAGTCGAGAATACCTTGTGTGCCACGGGCTACATCGACACGGGAAAAGATGAAGGGTAGGCGGACGCCATTGGCTGAGACGGATTCAAAGTCGATGCCTCGTCGGACATACATAAAGGCATTGAGAAGAGCCGGGGGATAGTCGAAGTGGCTGTCGTAGGCAGCGACAAACTGTCCTTATCAGTGGAGTTCTGTCTATCAAGTTAATTGTAAGTTACTTACAATACTTCGCAAATCGGTCATGACTTCATATTGAGTCTTGTACTTGTTGTTCTCTAACCTACTTCGAATAGTATCGAAGCCACCCAAAACATCCACTCCGGGAAACAGATACTCTTTTGGGGGCTCAGCAAGAATCTCGAGTGTACTCTGAAACTCGATCAAAGGTTGAAGGTAATCGAGTAACTCCAAGTCTCGCTTCTTGTCCAGAGGGACAGACTTGAGGCAGGCGATGCCAACTGAGGGAGGAATAGCGAGAATAACGGGTTCTCCTTTTTCGGGGTTGGCCTCCTCGTAGGCCTGACTCAAGAACTTGCAAGGCGAATTCTTTGCATCTGAAAGATCGCGCGATGTGATGAAAGAAGGTACATCCTTCGCCTGGTGCATAATCTGCCTGGGCTCGAGGGCAGCAAAGCCAACCCCAGCGAGGGCTAGCAGACTAGGAATGATCATGATAATGATAATGGGTATATAGGAGAGTGGTAGGGCTGGTAGGGCCCTTCTTCTGGGCGCCTACCAGTCCTTTTATGTCGACCATCCACCATGGATCCATTGATACAAACATTTGAAGTTGATGTTGTATTGAGGCTTGTGGCTGGGTGGACTTTAGCGCTGGGGTTGCTTTGTGGTGGTTTGACGGGCTGTGCTGACAGTGTTGAGCATAAGAGACGAAATAATTTGATCACCTTATGCAGCCTTAGGCTACCAGTTAGGCTATTTTATTTCTGTAGCCTAAGCCTTGGAGGATGATTATTCTGACACCCACCTGAGTGTGCGGACCTGTTAGATCGGAACCAGGTTGAAATCGGACAATTCTCGTTTATTTCCTATAAATCAATAATAGACGAATAAGGCGAATCGCTACAGAAGCTCCGGAGATCGAATTATGCTTGGCTGTTGACGCTCTTTCGCGTAGGATCAACATGATCTGTTTCAAGCAGGCGGCTTGACGACCAGTCAGAAATGCCGTTGAGAATGGATCTTTGATCCCCCGCCATTCTGCCTTAGGGGTTTTCTATTTTAAGGGAGCGCCACGAGGCATCGTTGATCCATCTAACTACGGGTAGCTATTCAGCTGTGCTTCAAAGGACATGGGTTTTCAGCCGCGTCTGTGCCTTCTTTTTCGTCCCGAGTCCTGGCTCATGATGGGTGCCAGATAACTCGACATTCAGTCTTTGGATCGAAAGAGTGAATAGATCAAGAATGGCCGAGATATGTCACAATAAGTCAATCATTTTGTCCCTTGCCCGCAGAAGTCAAGTCGCTTGATATCAACGTCTTTACAGGGCGTCAGCTTCGTCTCCGTGTCTGAAAGGGAACCAACTGTCAGCCTCGACAAGTCTCCAAGCCGGGTTGAGGCTTGCGGAGTTTGAACATAGGACTTTCGCTTAATTTTAAGCATGCTTCTTTCTTAGCGCGTAGAAGCTGAAGAGATGTCTGGGGGAATGATCAAGCCATAACAGGGCGCAGGCTTTATTGAGTCAATAGTTGGGTGGTAACGTTACCTGAGAGAGGGAGTTTTCGGGACCGAATAAAGACTTGTCTTTAAATGAAATGCATTGCTTCTAGAAGTCCAATCATCGCCCATGTTCGATCTGGAAAGTCCACGAGTACGTGGTGTAGACTCAAAACCGTCAAAGAAATGCTCTCGACAGTCAATCACGCTACTATAACGGCAGGTCATCACAATCACTCTCAGAATCTCAATTGTTTTAATGGTGTTCCCATTCATTCGTACGTAATAAAGGCTTGAAAAGCCAGACCCAAAGAAAAAAGAAAATCTATCGTGAACATTTCCATCTTGAACGCTTCCGGGCCTCTCTATTGAGGCCATGCCCATGCGTCCTGTAGCGTCGTTGTGGCCATTTCATTTGCCATCATAAGGTTGGTATCAAATATCCATATCCTGATGGTCTAGCCACCCACCGCTCATATCCCATGAAAATACCCACATGATGCTAATGGCACTCATCAACTTTTTGTGGATTGAATATCCTCTATAGTCAATTTCCTTTCATGCATTCGTGCCCAAAAATCAAAACATCGTCATAAACACTTTTTATTGCCTTAGACAGCACCGGCGTTGATCATCTTCTTTCGGAGGTAGTTCTTGTACTCGGAGATAGGGCCGTCCCATGTGCGGATGGTCTGGTTCTCGCAAACAAGAATCTGCTTGGCGATCTTGTCGAGCAATCTATACATCATTAGTCATTTGTCATGGTAATATTTTGTCAAAGGTGCTTACCTGAAGTCGTGGGAGACGACAATAACACCTCCACTGAAAGCGTTGATAGCGTCGGCCAAACTGTCAATGGTAGGGATATCCAGACCGTTGGTAGGCTCGTCAAGAAGCAACATGTTGGGGCTGTCAATAGCAAGGAGAGCAAAGACGATACGACTCTTCTGACCCTCAGACAGGGTACCCATCAGGGCAGTCTGGGATTCACCACTGAGACCGTACTTGCCGAGCTGCTGGCGCCAGTACTGGTAGTCCTGAGACTTCTCGCTGTACTTGTCACGAACAAAGTCAAGAGCTGACTTTGTCAAGTCAAGCTGCTCAGCGCTGTGCTGGGAGTAGAGACCGAGCTTCAAGTGGGTGTGTCGGGTAACGACACCACCAGTGGGAGAAAGCTTGCCAGTCATGAGACGGAGGAGAGTGGACTTGCCCACACCGTTGGGTCCGACAAGGGCAGTTCGGGAGTCCATATCGAAACCGAGGTCAAGGTTGCGGTACAGGTCATCCTCGGGGTTTCCAGAGTAGGAGAAGGTAACGTTGTCAAATGACAGGACGGGAGGGGGAAGCTTGTCGACATCGGCGAAACGGAAAGAGAAGACACGGTCCTGCTCGACAGGCTGGATGAAACCATCGGCCTCCATCTTGTCGAGAATCTTCTGTCGGGACTTGGCCTGTCGCACCAAGTTGGCGTAAGTACCAGCACTGGCAATGAACTTCTTGATGTGGACAATTTCGTCCTGCTGCTTCTGGTAGGCCTTCATCTGGTTGGTCTCGTTCTCGTATCGCGTCTTGCTGTACGAGTCGTAGTTACCACCATAGTAGACGAGCTGCTTGCCTCGCATGTCGATCATGTTGGAACAGACACCGTTGAGGAAATCCATGGAGTGGGAAACGAGAACAAGAGTTCGCTCCCACTTCTTGAGGTACTCCTCAAGCCACACACAGGCCTCCAAATCCAAATGGGCAGTGGGGTCATCGAGAAGCAGAACGGAGGGCTTGACGAAGAGGGCCTTGGCAAGGGCGACTCGCATACGCCAACCACCGGACATATCCTTGGTCTTCTTGTGGATGGTCTTCTTGTTGAAACCGAGACCAGTCAGAATCAGGGAAGCACGGGTAGCAAAGGTTGAGGGGTCAAGCTTGTCCATGTGCTCGTAAAGGTCGAGGAGAACAGGGCTCTCAGGGCCCTCATCCTCAAGAAGCCTCTCAGCCTGGTGGTCGAGACGCTCAAGCTCCAGCTCAGCCTCTCGGACGACCCATTCAAGGGCACCCAAGTCACTGGGAGGAGCACCCTCGTTAAGAAGGTAGATGTCGAGATGCTCGGGGATGGGGTACTCGCGAGCGGCGATGGCCTTGAGGAAAGTGGACTTTCCGCAACCGTTCTCACCGAGGAGACCGTATCGTCGACCGTACGTGAGCTCGAGGGTAGAATCTGTGATAAGGACCCGACCGTGGAAGACCAGAGAGGTACTGGTGATCTTGACGTCCTTGCTGGTCTGGGTGGAAGCGAGAACACCGGTGGTGACACGGTCAGAGATACCGTGCTTATCCATCTGCTCGGCGAGACGCTTCACCTCGTCGAGCTTCTCGCCTGAAGTCGCGGGGGCATCGTCAACGATGGGGTTACCGTTGGCATCGAGCTCGGGCTCTTCGGTCTTCTTGCCCTTCTTGCCCTTGAGCTTGCCCTCGGCAGCCTTCTTAGCGAGACGCTTCTCCTTGGAAGAAGAGGGAGCCATGATGACGACTTTTTGTGTGAAGAAAAAAAAAAAGACCGCGGGGTTGAAAGAACGGAGACTGTCGGCGGGGTGAATGGACGGTCTGTCTAAGAAATCAAGTCCAAACCGAGGGGTATATGTGATGGTGGTTTGGAAAAGGACCGTTCGATGAAGAGGGAAAAAAAAGAGAAGGAGAGAGGAAAAGTTATGTTGACCGACAAAGGATTAAAAAAAACCTAGCCAAACAATGAGTGTGGCGGTTCCAGTTCCCGGTTGAATAATGCACGTACAGTCCGTCAAGGCTTCTGAGAGGCAAGGCGGGGTGAATTTTTATTTGGTGGGGCAGATTTACAGATTTTTTGACTGACGACAGAGTCAGGCACCAACTAAGGCAGCAAGCTGCATGTTATTTCCGACGTGCGGCAATATTTAGATTTTATTAGATTTTGATAGAATATTGGACATTAAGAACTTGATGTCTGTTACCTTTTTTGATCGTATTATTTCTAGAAAGTGTTGTCTTTGTGTAGTAAAACCCACTGCTCTTATCAAAACCCCAATTAATCGGTATCTTTTTTAGAACTTGACGTCATCAATCCGCTCAATCTGATTGGTTGTTGTCTTCAGGATTTTCACGCTGCCCGCCATCTTGTTATCGTGTTGGCAACCCTGAGGGACGGCAAGCCCGTTATGCTGACTTGAAATTCTCTATGTTCTTGGTGGTTTTCATTCGGACTTACCGGTTAATCTTTGGGACAAGCGCGAGTCAACTTTGCCTCTGTTCAAAATCGTCAATATTGAAAGCACGGTCACCTGAAGGTGATACTGCCGCGCGTTGCGCCTGGGACAGCACAGTAGCAATCGCTGACTCGATCCTTGTAGCTGAGGTGTATCAGGCAGTTATTCCCTTTCCAGCTTAACCCATCACTTATTATGATGAATTCTCAGGCTGACACTTGCCTCGTGCGATGTAAAGACATGCCATGGTTGTCATCAATTGCATGAAGACCACCTGATACACTACCGTCTATTGCTGAGGATTACTAGTGAAGACTGGGTTGGGTTGTCTACTTTACCCCACTAAGAGGTTCTCGCGAATTGGACTATACTATCAAGTGAAGTATTGTCCAGAGCATTCATTCAATGAGGATAGAAATTGGCATAATCTATATCCCAATATCAGATCAGCAACATCACGTCCCATTATGAGTGTCTTGTTTTTATTTCATGAGTCATTTCATCATTGATACTAAAGTCGCTATGGTACAGGTATCATTACATCCTCGACAAATTAAGAGGAAGTCTCGTTGTTGAGAGCATCAAAAGAGGTCTCGTTGGCGAGACCAGTCTGCCTGGGACCAGCATCCCGGCCAGCGGCAGTCTGGTTCTGCTGGAACTGGAGCTCAGCAACTCGGCTGGGGTCGTTCTCGCTACCAGGCTCAGCGTTCAAAGCCTTCTTGAGGCCATCCTCAGTCTTTGAGTCGTCGAAGCCCTCGGTGATGTTCTTGCCGTGAGGGCCGGAGGCCTTGATGTACTGGTTATCGACGTAGCTGGGGGCAGTGCCGGCGTTGGACTTGGCAGAGCCAGACTGAGCGGATCTGGTGTTGGAGCTAGGGGCGGAAGAGGTGTTGGTGGTGCGGCCAGCGCTGGTGTTCTCGGATCCGGATGAAGCTTGGTTCTCGCTGCGGATGCCCTCGTTGGAAGCAAAGTCGCCGCCCTCCTTGGCGGACTCAGCAGCAAGAGACTCGGAGGCAACCTTGCCGGGGCCCTCCTCCTTGACGGGAGCGTTCTGGCCGAGATCGACCTGGGTCGTGTAAGTATTTGGGAGGTCATTGGGAAGTTTTGCTGATGAAGCTTACCTTCTGACCTTCACTGGGAGCCTTGGGAGCCATGATGATGTTGTTTGGTGTTGGTGATGAAGAAAGGAATTGAATTGGTGTTTGTGATTGAGAGATGATGTCGCAGAGTATGATTGAGAGGAGATATTGCTTGAGAAACGGTCTTGAGCTCAGTGATATATTGCGATTTGACAGTTGCATGACATCATGGTGGTTGTCCCTCACTGACGCCTTTGAGGTCCAGCATGACGCCGGATTACATCATGTAAGTCCTAGCGACGAGGATTTGGCCAGGAAAACAAGCAAAAGAATAGGAACCAAGGACTTTTACAGTTCGACAAGCGAATGGATTGGAAGGTTTGACGGAGAGCACTACTCCATAGACATCGAGATCTGAGCTGCGGAAGCCGTGCCGTGTAAGACCGGTGATACATGCATATGTTGTAACGCAACATTGACGGGATACTACAGCCAAGAGTGGTATCAAAGCTACGACAGAATAAATAGATGCTTATGATCATAGGAATAACCCAGCCCTGTCGGCATTCATTGCCGTGACAGAAAGATGACGGTGTTTGGCAGAGACATGATGTCTGCCCGCCATAAGAAGCATCTTATCAGACGACCATCATATCAACAACACCAACGCCAAATCTCCATACACCCAATACCAGGAAGGATTCAGGCCTGTCTCCAGAAACCTATTGGAGCCGCCGGAGCTTTTGCGCCTGTTTACTGGCCACTCACCATGTCTGTGCAATGCTGGGACGTGGAGAAAGGTCTTGGCATACGCCTCCAACTCTCTTCACCTTGATATCTGTACTGATAAGTTGGACTAATGCAGGACCATCTTTATGAGTGTACCGACTCAACTAGGGACAAAGATGATTGCGTTGTGGTACAATCTCACCGTGCGCCATAAGACGAGTATGTCAGGCGCAGAAAGTAAGCGTTGCCTTGATAGCGGACCCCCGTGCGCTCGCGTATAAGTTCGCTAGAAGGCATATGATTTGTATCAGGACAGATCCTTTGCACGTGTCTAATCAAAGACAACACGGTTACTCTTGACTGTAACCGGTCTTGCTGTAGCCAGGCACCATGGTAGTTTTGATATCCAGCCCGGCAATATGAGTGTGGACTACAGTGGCCACTTATCTAACAGCCCTACATGAAGCATACTTATTCTCGAAGTACATGGGCTATAAAGCGTCAGCATGGCTGGAATGCGACAAAGGTATGAAGCCTTATATCTCAAGTACAAACAGCTCCAGACGTAGACGTCGTTGTTGCGGTTCAACCGACATATCAGTCATATCGAATCCATACAAGCTTCTCAAGTGAGCATCGATCCAGCATAGAGAGGCGATGCAACTCGCTAACCACACAACGACAATGCCGAAAATGGTTTGGAGTATCAACTCCTACCACAGCAAATATGAAGTATGCGCTTTGTACATTATGGCGAGTTCTTGAGTGGTTGGGCGCCATGATGATATTGCGGATAGGGACTTTAACAAATATGAACGCCGGATCCTGTCCGTAACAAAGCAACACTGTCCAATTATCAAGGTAACGGCGGTAATTTCCGTATACTTTGTTCTCAAACACTGCCGGTCATCAAACTTGCCAGGTGTCAGTGTCATTGAACGATTTCCGAACCTCAGGTGCCTCTGTTTTACATGCATGTAAATGGTATCAATCTTGGAGTATCAAATTGCTCGATGGCCAACAAGCCGCAGTCACGTGAAATCTTGTGCAAGAGACAAGTGTGAAGGGTAATTACTCCGTACTTGATAAATATTCGGCCTGTGATGTTCTGTGTGCTGGGTTTTTACAATCATCAGTTTGTCCACCACCGAATACCGGTGTTGATAGTCGCATGAGAAGTCTGCATCTCGTTTGCAGCCCCTATCCTATCAGTAAGGAGCTCTTCTTGGGAATTTAACGACAAGATCAATTTTATGAGCCTGTAAGCCAAGTTGATCGACTGTTCGTGTTAGATGATGCCAAGTTCTAGGCGTACTGCTAAGACTAGAGTGTACAGTATGAGTAGATTCATCGCTGTCACTTTGAAGTAAACACAAGGATAAGGTTGAGAGACCGTCCTAGAGCATGCTCCTACCTATTGACAAGAAATTAGCATGTCTTGGCAGTACTCGGCTGATGGCGAATGTCCCTCTTGGACATAACGTGCATTGAGCATCACTCCCTTCATTCTTCACGGCTCAAAACAGGTTCGTTCTACAGAAGAATTTGCAAAAAATACAACCACCACAATGATATTCAGAGATAAAGAAGCAAGATCTTCACAAGGCTCTGGTGCCAAGCCATCCGCCAAGGCTCATGTTTCGTACACCTGACGCAAGAATGAAGAGAATTCGGCCCCGAGAGGCAGTATTGCCACCCTGTAGTCAACTGCAGCGGCGCATGATCGACCATTTGTGGAACCAATTCAGAGCCGCTGGACATTTCAAGGCATCTTAGAGGTCAAAAGTCAACGAACCGTAGAATTCCTTGCAGCAAGTGATAAGAATGTTGATGCAATGAACGAACAGGTGAAGTGCTATTAGAGTCATCGGAGGGTATGCGCCTCGAAAGGTTGACAACCACCAGCCTGGAACTAACTCAGTTGTGAGTTTATTTAAACACGAGTGTGGTCCCTAGGTGCATAGAGCAATCCAAGCTTTAGAAACATACCTACGCAACTAGACTCTGGACTACTGAATATTCGCATTGAAAGATTCAAACAGACTCCACTCTTAATTAATTAAACCCAACTCGATACGATGCCAGGTCGAGAACTCGTTTACCACGACGGTCACTATCATCGCGCTTCGGCAGACCGGCCGGAAACACGGCATGACCAGAAACGCCCTCGACAACATGGGTTGTTGCAGAAAACTCACGATGCTTGGGGTCGTGTACTCTATGGCGTTGGTAACGCCTACTACAAGATTCGAGGACAGTGAACGACGACGATGATGACGACGCATATACGAGAGAGGAATGAAATCGATGATCGGAAACATTCAACCAGCCATCGAAAGAAACTGTTACCCACTGTTCGCCCTCTAGTCAACAAGATCAAGCTTTATGATGGCGTCTGCTGAACCACTATATCTGATAATGATAGACAATGTCCCAGCGCTGATCAAGGGGAAAAGAACAAAGAACCACCCAAAAATACAACAGTCAAGCTCACGCCAGCAATGCAAGCCGGTCCAGGGATAATTTTATGGACCTATTGATGGGCGCGAAAGCGTCTATGCTCTGCTTTACTTTGGTTTCAGAGTACGATGGATCAAGGAACCAACCAGCAGACAGGAGTGAGATACAGTGTCAGGGTCAGGAATGACATACTTGAAAGACTTGAGACTTGAGACAAACCGGCCCGAGGTGGAAGAGCGATCTGTGATCCTGGAGAAAGGATATTAACACGCGTAAGCTTGGGTTGCTTTGCATAGACCAGGGATGGAATTACAAACAATTCGATATTGATAATTGAAATGAGGCTGCTTGTTGTTCGATTAAGCCAAGAAGACAAGACATAGGCATTTATTTTATTGCAAGTCCATACTCATGATGCCAAGTGCAGCTCCGGGGACTGGGCAACTGCTGTGGACCTCCGGAAGCGTTTCAAGACAATTTCCCAAGAGTCATTCGAGACGTCGTATACGTCTAGAAGGCGAAATAATAGAGGAAGCGAGACCCCTGGTGTTTTGGCAAAGACGGATATCCGGTGGAGATCATCCCCTTTTCTGCACAGTGCAGCGTTGTGTTTGTAAATGGGGTCCTAACGCACCATGTCCTAGACGAGGCCAAGCTTTTGCTAGAGCGAGATAGAGCTACGGTGTGCATTGATACCAAGCACTATACCACCGTCAACAAGATGAGATCCCGCTTTCACAATCCCTGATTGGACACGGATGGCGCCGGTCAAGACCCAAACAAGCTTCAATTTCTGGACTGCGCCTCATAATCGACAGGGGTTCTTTATCCCGTGGTTGGCTCATTTCCCGCTCTTCGACGAGATCTACCTTCTCTTGGGGGACCGACAGCTTCACCGTAGCAGGCACAGTGTCCCTCATCCACTACAACACAGCCGCTGCCAACCCCTTGCCACGACAATTAGCGGCTTGGGTTACTGGAGCTCAGGGGGCTCCAGAGCCAGTGGTCCCGTAGGGGCGATTAGTCCCTGCCACCCATGCATTCCATTTTACTTTTCAAATGCGCTCGCCCCATCCCTCGACTCGTCTTTAATCCTTCTTTCTTCCCTCCTCCAACAACCCTTCGCTAACCTTTAATTCTTCATCTCCGTTTTTCTTTGTCGGTTCTCGTTACTTTGAGACCGATTTTTAACTTTTCCCGACACTCATTTATAAAACGCTCTTGCTACTACGATCCGATTGACCTCTTTTCGACGCGAATTGAAGGAAAAAGGGGTTCAGCATTCAAACAACTACTTTGCGTTGATATACATCAGCGCTTGATTCTCGACACTCATTACTCTCTGTTTTATTAGCCGTTTGATACACAACACACAATGAAGTACTCCGCCGTCATCGCCGTCGCGGCGGCCGCGGCTGCCAGCGCCAAGTTGGAGCCCATCACCATGAAGGTTCGTGGCGCGTACGAGTTGGAACACCTACAGTATACTAACGGGCTTCCAGGGTTCCAAGCTCTTCTACACCAACGGAACTGAGTTCTTCATGAAGGGTGTTGCCTACCAGCAGGATTCCGCCGCTGGAGGTGAGACCAACGACAAGAAGACCAAGTACATGGACCCTCTTGCCGACGAGAAGGCCTGCAAGCGTGATGTTCCTCTCCTCAAGGAGCTTGGTACCAACATCATCCGAACCTACGCCATCAACCCCAAGGCCGACCACGAGGCTTGCATGAAGCTTCTCGACGATGCCGGTATCTACGTCATCTCTGATCTTTCAGAGCCCTCCGTTTCCATCAACCGAGACGACCCCAAGTGGGACATTGAGCTCTACGAGCGATACATTGGTGTTGTTGACGAACTCGCCAAGTACGACAACGTTGTCGGTTTCTTTGCCGGTAACGAGGTCTCCAACAACGTCTCCAACACTCAGGCTTCTGCCTTCGTCAAGGCTGCCGTCCGTGACACCAAGAAGCACATCAAGTCCAAGTTTGACCGCTGGCTTGGTGTCGGTTACGCCTCCAACGACGATGTCGACATTCGTGAGGATATTGCCGACTACTTCAACTGCGGTGAGGACGATGAGCGCATCGACTACTGGGGTTACAACATCTACTCTTGGTGTGGCAAGAGCAGCATGAAGGACTCTGGTTACTCTGACCAGGCCAAGTTCTTCAAGGATTACTCTGTCCCTGTCTTCTTCGCCGAGTACGGCTGCAACGAGCCCGGTGGTGCCGCCGAGCGTATCTTCGATGAGACCACCGCTCTTTACGAGAAGGAGATGACCGATGTCTTCAGCGGTGGTATCGTCTACATGTACCACCAGGAGGCCAACGACTACGGTCTGGTCAAGATCAACAAGAACGGTGACGCTGTTAAGCAGAAGGACTTCAACCAGCTCAAGAAGAAGGCCACCGCTGCTCAGCCCCAGGGTGTCGACAAGGATGACTACAAGCCCTCTGGAAAGGCCGCTTCTTGCCCCAGCCAGTCCAAGACCTGGAAGGTCAACTCTGCTCTCCCCCCTAGCCCCGACAAGGAGCTCTGCGACTGCATGGTTAAGAGCCGAACCTGTGTTCCCGCTGATGACCTCAAGACCAAGGACTTCAACGACATGTTTGGTTACATCTGCGGCGAGGACAAGAAGATCTGCACTGCTATCAACGCTAACGCTACTGCTGGTATCTACGGTGCTTACAGCATGTGTGACAACGAGGCCAAGCTTGCTTACATCCTTGACGCTTACTACAAGGCCCAGAACAAGGCTGCTGACGCTTGTGACTTCAAGGGCAAGGCCACCACCCAGAAGGCTGAGAACCAGGACTCTTGCAAGTCCAAGCTCGATGCTGCCAGCAAGATCAACGAGGAGGTTGCCACCGCTACCGCTGCTGCTGGTGGTGCTTCTTCCACTGGTGACGCTCAGAACAGCGAGGAGGACGACGAGAGCTTCGGTCTCCAGGCCGCTTCCATCGGCCGCCTCTTCAGCATGGGCGACTACGCCGTCGGCGCCTACATGGCCGTCGCCGGTGTTGTCGGTGCCGGTATGGTCCTTCTGTAAACTCCGTTTATTGGATTGATCAATTTTGGTATGATTAGAGCTTCTTTGCGGTGGCCTTTTGGAATGTGCGTATTCCCACCTTTGTGTGTCTTTTTCTTTTTGTGTATCTAGCATCGCCGGTGTTTACATGGCTTGTAATTAGAACGAGATTAGATGTCTAATGCTATCTTGCGCGATTGCTATGCCAATCTGTGATCTGTTAGTGATTATAATATGATAAAGTAATGTAACCGTTCAATTCTGTTATCATGATAGTGAGATCGACGATGTGCAATCCCAATTTCAGTATAGTCTAAAGCGCTTTATATATCTACAGGATCATGTAGCAGCCAATCGGTGAGAGCCCTACTTCGGTGAGGATAGGGGTTCTGTGCCCGCTTTGCCTCTACCTTCCCTCACGGTGTCGTCAGGGTATCACAAGAATCCTCAGAAGCCTAAGAGATAACATCATTTGGTCACTTTATGTTAGCTTAGACCAGCACTTAGGCTATTGCCATAAACTAGCCTAAGCCTTCCTTCATTGAAGTCTCAGGTTTCATATTGTCTATATCGGTGCCCACAGTGTTGTAGGTATAAAACCAGAAAGCTTCTGCGACACCACACCTGTAGAGCGCAAAAGGAGGGCTTCACAGCAGTGACTTGCAAATCAGTGCGGAACAAGTGAGAGGAAGTGTCCGCCAAAAGCCTC
>NW_022157957.1:0-156909 GCF_003316985.1 Fusarium coffeatum | reverse complement strand
GTAGGTATGGTCGTATGTGCTAGATGTAGCTGTTATTTTTATATGTATCTGGACATTCATCGAGAAAAAAAACGTCAACTATACAGCTGGACGAAACTGCTAGACTAATCTATGGGGACCGCCCAGACAAGTCATGCCCAACCTCAACTGTGTAAATCATTGAGATTGCATAAAAGCCCACCTGCAATGCTGTCTAGCGGCCGAATTGTAACTTCAACATTTCCGTGCTCTAAGACGCCTTGCCAGAAGGAATGAGGATGTTGTTGGTCTGTATAGATCGGATCTCCTGTTCACGTTTCGATGTTGGATACCCTACAGTCAAAACAATAAATTACAAATGAACCTCGAATTCGGCCGAAATTTCCTGGTAACACCAAAATCCCGGGTCAATAAATGAATGTCTTAACATGTTTATGTAGCATGTGAAAAATGTAGATACCAAGACTTTGTAATCAATGCTATCTCACTAATAGATACCGTTTCTCCATAATGGGCAGGCAAGAAGATGGGGAGACTCCATTATAAACTTCAACGTTGACTAGCGACCGATAACGTTGGAGGCTCTTTGCTTATATGCATGAGCCATGCAGATCCGACTTGGCAAAGAAAGCCCTGGCTCAGGAGTGCTTACCAATACGAAACAGACTTCTCAACAACATTTCACCGACGGCAGAGCAAATTATGATGACTCTTGCGGGGTGAGCACCCACAGTAAATATGCCACCTGCTGAGTGAGTGGCAATATCGATGGCAATGGCAAATAATACTGTATCGTCTTCGATTGAAGGCTATAGAATCTCAGGAACCCGGCGTTTAGGCGTATTGATAATTAGAGCTGTATGACACTACAATTATTCATCTTTTAGCAAGTTTTCAATTGGTGGTGAAAAGCCTTGAGGACGCTAAAACCCGATTGATTACGCTGTATGTCCGAAAGATCTGCAGTCATTGTGCCGTAAGATAGCAGTTGCTTGAGTCCGGTAAAGTGAAAAGTATGGGGCGTTATCTCGGATTTTGAGTCAGATCCAGCCACTCCAGAAACTCCATAACGTTACATAGCACTAGTTTGGCGATTCCGATTAGCCAAGGGGTTCAGGTCTGACTTAGGGAGATGAGATTCGGAAACAAGAGCTAAACTCCATTTCTCAGCAATTTGGAAACGCAATGAGGGTCCACGGATGAGTGCATAGAATCCACTCGCTAACTAAGCTTCCGGAGAAGTGACAGAAAAGAATAGAACCTCTATAGGTACAATAGTGAGGCTGTTATTTTGGACTGTGCTCGTCTAAATCCCTTCCCATCTCCCCTAGTGTATATCAGACGCAGACACCTTTACGTCACCATGGATCGCGCAGAAAAAAAAATATGCATCTCCAGAGTAAACTAAAGTAGATGTCATTATAAATACATTTCCCTCAATGTTGTCGGGGTTGGGTTGCTGCATCCTTAACCAAAGTATTAGTAGTCAGTCAGGTCAGTGCTACTGCTACTGCGACGTTCCTGCCTGCCCTGCGACCTTGGTGAAGCTTATCTTCACCGGTCTTTCCTCTTTCATTTTCTGTTGAACCAATTGAAAGGATATCTTTAGCGATAACTATTTATCTTATTCATATATCAAGGCATTGGCCTCTGAAACGCGTCCTTCTTTTTCTGCAACTATCTCTCCCTCTTTGCCACTTCCCTTCTTATCATCGCCGTCAACATGTTAGGAAATACAGTAGACGGCGATGCTCTTCGCCGCACCCAATCATCGATGCACCATCAGCAACAACCTATATCACAACAGACAGTCGAGGGTGGACAACAAACCACTTCAAGCAGCAACTCCTCTGATACAGGTGTCGTGCAAGAAGGAAAATGGGGCGAACGCGGACAAGAAGATGTCACTTCGCAAGAAGCGATGCAAGAATTCGAATCTCTACGGCACAATTTGATGAGCTTGCACAAGACAAGAACCACAGAAACTCACGCCAGCAGAGCAAACGCGAGTAGAAGAGCAAGCAATGCTGCTCGAGTTGCTTCATCAAAGCATCATGTTGATGATGACGAGTCGAAAACCGACGTTGAAGCTGGCCCCGAAGAGAGTGAAGGATTCGAGCTGGGCCGATTTATGCGAGAAGGTCATTTCGAAAAGCGATCTGAGGAAGAAGGTTCCTTGAAGCGAGTTGGAGTTGTCTACGAGAACTTGACTGTCAAAGGTGTTGGCAGTACAACATCTTTCGTTCGAACTGTCCCTGACGCCATTCTTGGCACATTCGGCCCCGACCTCTACAGGATAGTCTCTCGATACATCCCATCGCTCCGTGTCGGAAAATCACCAACCCGAACACTGATCAACGACTTCACCGGCTGTGTTCGGGATGGTGAGATGATGCTTGTCCTAGGACGACCTGGCGCTGGCTGCAGTACATTTCTCAAGGCCATCAGCAACAACCGCGAGTCTTATGCCGCCGTCGAAGGAGAAGTATCCTACAGTGGCATTTCTGCGGCCGATCAGAAGAAGCACTACCGCGGAGAGGTCAACTACAATGGTGAAGACGATATCCATTTTGCTTCTCTAAGCGTATGGAAGACTCTTGCCTTTGCCCTCAAGAACAAGACCAAGGTCAAGGAGAAGGCCGATATTCCCGTCATCGTGGATGCCCTCTTGAAAATGTTTGGCATCAGCCACACAAGAGGTACCGTTGTCGGCGATGAATACACTCGAGGTGTTTCTGGAGGTGAACGAAAGCGTGTCTCCATTGCAGAGACATTAGCATCCAAGTCTACTGTTATCGCATGGGACAACTCTACCCGAGGATTAGATGCATCGACCGCCCTCGATTACGCGCGATCGCTTCGCATTATGACCGACATCAGCAACCGAACCACTCTCGTCACTTTGTATCAGGCTGGCGAAGGCATCTACGAGCTGATGGACAAGGTTTTGGTAATCGACCAGGGCCGCCAGATCTTCTCTGGCCCTGCCAATAAGGCTAAGCAGTATTTCATCGACCTTGGCTTCGAATGCCCCGAGCGACAGACAACTGCCGACTTCTTAACCGCCATCACCGACCCGACCGAGCGACGCTTTAGACCTGGTTTTGAGCACCGCGCTCCTCGAACACCCGAAGAACTAGAATCAGCATTCCGAAACTCACCAAACTACCAGGAGCTCCTGGCTGACGTTGCAGCTTACAAGGAGTCGCTGCACCAGTCGGATTATCAAGATGCGAAGAGGTTCCAGGGTGCTGTTCAGGAGTCCAAGTCAAAGCATGTCTCAAACAAGTCCCCCTACACAATCTCGTTCCCCCGACAAGTTCTTGCATGCACCAAACGAGAGGCCTGGCTGCTGTTTGGTGACACCACGACTCTTTGGACTAAGCTTTTCATCATTATCTCGAACGGTCTTATTGTTGGATCTCTCTTCTACGGACAATCTGAAGATACTGAAAGTACTTTCAGCCGTGGCGGTACCATCTTCTTCTCGATTCTTTTCCTTGGTTGGCTTCAACTCTCTGAGCTGATGAAGGCTGTTTCTGGGCGTGCTGTCGTTGCTCGTCACCATGACTATGCCTTCTATCGCCCGTCCGCGGTTTCTCTCGCTCGAGTCCTACTTGACTTCCCTGTTGTCGGTGTCCAAGTTTGCATCTTTGGTCTCATCATGTACTTCATGACAGGACTCGATGTCGATGTTTCGAAGTTCTGGATCTATTTGTTGTTTGTCTATACCACGACTATGATGATTACGGCACTGTACCGCATGTTTGCCAGTTTATCCCCTGAGATCGACACCGCTGTCCGATTCTCTGGCATTTCACTGAATCTTCTCGTCATTTACACTGGATACGTTATTCCCAAAACCCAGCTTTTGAAAGATTACATCTGGTTTGGTTGGATATACTGGATAAATCCCATCAGCTACAGTTTTGAGGCTGTCTTGACCAATGAACTGTCTAACAGGCAAATGGAATGCGCACCATCTCAAATTGTTCCCCAGGGCCCAGGGGCTCAGTCCGGATACCAAGGTTGTGCTGTCAGTGGCGCATCTGTCAACGCACAGTCAGTTTCTGGAAGCGACTATCTTCAAGCAGCATACAACTACAGCCGCTCGAATCTCTGGCGAAACTTTGGCGTCGTCATTGCTTTTGCCGTTCTCTACATCATCGTTACGGTCGTGGCCACGGAGTTGGTCAGCTTTACCGAAGGTGGCAGTGGTGCCCTGATCTTCAAGAAGAGTCGTAAGGCCAAGGAGCAAGCTCGTGAAGCTGAGGCACCTGTTGATGACGAGAAGACTGTTGGAAATGGCGCCAGTAACTCTTCCGGTGTTGTGTCTGATCCCAATCCAGGCAGTGAGGAAGAAGCTTTGGAGCAAATCACAGACAGCGAGTCTATTTTCACATGGCGAGATATTGAGTACACTGTTCCTTATCTTGGCGGCGAGAAAAAACTCCTGAACAAGGTCAGTGGCTATGCTAAGCCAGGTATCATGGTTGCCCTAATGGGAGCGTCGGGTGCTGGAAAGACAACACTTCTCAACATTCTCTCGCAACGTACCAAGGTTGGAGTTGTCACGGGAGAGATGCTTGTGGATGGACGATCTCTCAGTACAGACTTCCAGAGAAATACTGGCTTCTGTCTTCAAGGCGATCTCCACGATACAACCCAAACTGTCCGAGAAGCCATCGAGTTTTCTGCTATTCTGCGACAGGATGCATCAGTCAGTCGTGCCGATAAGCTTGCATACGTGGACAAGGTCATTGACCTTCTTGAGCTTAACGACTTGCAAGACGCTGTCATTATGTGCCTTGGAGTCGAGCAGCGCAAGAGATTGACGATTGGTGTCGAATTGGCAGCCAAGCCATCACTTCTTCTCTTCCTTGACGAGCCTACCTCTGGTCTGGACTCCCAGTCTGCCTATTCTATTGTTCGTTTCCTCCGAAAGCTGAGCCGAGCTGGTCAGGCAATCATCTGCACTATTCATCAGCCAAGTTCCGTTCTTATTCAGCAGTTCGATATGGTCCTTGCTCTGAACCCTGGCGGTAACACATTCTACTTTGGACCTATGGGAGAGAACGGACAAGATGTTGTCAAGTATTTCTCCGATCGTGGTGCTGTCTGCCCTCCTAGCAAGAATGTTGCTGAGTTCATTCTGGAGACTGCCGCTAGGCCTCATAGGCGACCGGACGGTACCAAGGTCGACTGGAACCAGGAATGGGCCGAAAGCGAGGAAGCTCAACAGGTTCTTGAAGAGATCGACGGTCTCAAGCGAGTTCGAAGTACTGCAACAGAAGGAGCAACATCCGACAACAAGGAGCACTCCGAATTTGCTGCATCAGCTTGGGTGCAGACTGTCGAGTTGACAAAGCGCATGTTCAGGCAACACTGGCGCGACCCTTCCTACATCTATGGCAAGCTCTTCACAGCAGTCATCATGGGAATTTTCAACGGTTTTACTTTCTGGAAACTCGGCTACACGATGCAGGACATGCAGAACCGCATGTTCACCTGTTTCCTGATTGTGACAGTTCCTCCTACCGTCGTCAACGGTGTTGTTCCCAAGTTCTTCACCAACATGGCTCTTTGGCAAGCTCGAGAGTATCCCTCTCGTATCTATGGCTGGGTTGCTTTCTGCACAGCTAACATTGTTTCTGATATTCCTGCCGCCGTGGTCTCAGCAGTTCTTTACTTTGTGCTATGGTACTGGCCCACTGGACTGCCAACCGAGAGCTCTGTCTCTGGTTATGTGTTCTTGATGACTCTCCTTATGTTCCTCTTCATGACAAGCTGGGGTCAATGGATTTGTGCTTTTGCCCCCAGCTTTACTGTCATCTCTAACGTAAGTTCCTTCCATTCATATACTTAACTTGAGAATACTAACACCCATCAGGTCTTGCCGTTCTTCTTTGTCATGTTCGGTTTGTTTAACGGAGTCGTGCGCCCTTATGCCTCACTCCCAGTCTTCTGGAAATACTGGATGTACTATGCAAACCCCTCGACATACTGGATTGGAGGTATCCTTGCAGCCACTCTGGATGGCGCTCCCGTGGAATGCGCATCTGAGGAGACTGCCAAGTTCGATGCTCCCTCTGGCCAAACCTGTCAAGAATACGCGGGATCTTTTGTAAGCTCTGCTGGCGGTTACCTTATCAACCCAAGCGCTACGAGCTCTTGCGAATACTGTCCGATCTCTTCTGGTAATGATTATCTTGCCTCGCTCAACATCAGCGCGAGCGACAAGTGGAGAGGTAAGTCGTAACGCCCCAACCCGATTTGCGACCATACTAATTCAGTTTCCAGACTTTGGCATCTTCCTTGCATTTTGTGTATCTAATTGGATGCTCGTGTACTTCTTCATCTACACAGTCCGTGTCAAGGGCTGGAGCTTCGGTTTTGGCAAGCTGTTTGGCGGTTTGGGCAAATTGGTTGGCTTGATTAAGAAGCCATTTCAGCGAAAGAAGGGGGAATAAGATACCAGTAGTTTAGCGTTTGTGGGGTTTCAGGGATATAAAAATATCAGTGATATTGAGGCCAGATTACATAGAAACGAATAATAATCTAAGGATCACCTTTTCAAAACTACGAAACATGTGCCTGCAGATCCATGCAAGACACATCGTGCTACAGTCCCAGTAAAATATCACGATCACATGAAGTTGATGGCTCAAATGCAAAGGTTAGAAATAAAAACTTATGCCGTGATCATCCACTATCTTGTTTGACTCATGCTGCCTTTCGCCCGTCTTTCCGTCCATCCTCCCGTGACTGGGCAAAAGCCAACCCAAACTTGGACATTTATGCAATGCATCCCTGCGTTTGTTCTCTAACCATGCACTCGCCGGTTGAATGACAACGCCAATCCTGGGACTGTGAATGTACGGTTCTCTTGCCAGCCCAGCACCAAGTGGGCAAATGTCTTGTTTGCTCTGTGTCTACCATTGTTGGCGACACACATTGCCTATAAACCTGACATGTTTTGGACAACATATTCAAGTTCCTCTTCTGACATCTTTTATCGAAGGAATAGGTCCCCAACGCCATTCCTCAGTGTCCTTGTTCTATCTACATGATCAAGGCCGAGGTAGTCATCTTCCCCTTGTACCAAAGTTGACAGGACATCGTCTAGCAATTGTTAGTCACTTCGCAAATCGAAACGTGAGAGGTGCCACATACCATCATTAAGATATTGCGGCTTCGAGTAATTAGATCGTCGCACAACAGCAATTTTAATTTTTTCGAAGCTCTTGCCTTTAATACCAGTTCGCTTTTCCAATCGCTTCTTGGTATCCGCAAAGTTCTCACCCTGCATATTTGTTAGCGTCTCACCACATATTATGCTGTCGCGACACAACTCACCTCAATAACCAAGAACTTGAAAGGTACACCGTGGACACGGCTAACGTCGTTCTGGTAGTGGAAAACGTGGACAAACTGGCTTTCGTCGGCTTTAACTTCCTCTTCAGGAACCCGCTCTGCGTAGATTGTCGCGTATTCGTTCAGATTGATGACGGGGTGTTCGCGAAGAGGCTCGCGATAGAAGCGGTTTGAGCTTGTCTCATAGATTCGAATTCTTCCCCCTTCTGCTTCGCCCGAAATCTGTGCCTTCTTTATCAAGGCTTCAACCAAATCGTCGATAGTTCCGGTCTTGGGGACGAGCAAGTCATACGTGTCCTGTCGTGTATTAGCCAAAGTATCCGCTTCATTCCCCGAAGGCATACATACTTCCTTGGTAATTCCTTCACTCAACAATGTAACCTTGATACTCTTCTTGGTGTCGAGCTCTGTAAGACTCATCTCGAGCACCTCAAAGTAGAAAGCGTCATTTCTTTGGGTAGAGTTGAGAGCAGTTGAGCCCATGGGGCTAAGAATCTGTCGGAGTGTTGGGTTGGCTCCCCTTCTCACGGGTGTCTTGGGGTTCTGTGTTGAGGCGTTTACAGTCCAAAACCGGATGTGTGTGGGCTGCACATCAAGGTACGCCCCGACACGCTCCGCCAAAACGTCATAGGAAATCTTCGAGTTGAGTACCAATTCGAAGGGAGGGTACTGAGTCTGGTCACAGCGGGTAGGGTGAGGGTGGAATTTGACTGTCCTCCTGTGCTCTAGGAAGTCGTAGTACTCGCGCGCGTCCTCAAAGTGATCAGAAGTGTTACTTCTATTGCGACGTTAGTGATGGATCTCCTTGAATTGTTATTGCTATAACGCACGTTTCTTGTGAGATCTTGTCCCCGGCACGCTTCTCTGCACCGGCTTTTGTTCGTTGGAAACAGATGATGTCGCCGTCTTGAAGCTCCGCTACCTTCAAAGATTGCTTGGGCTTCAGTGGCTCGATCATCGTAGGCTTGATCTCCTGTTACGAGTTAGCTCTGCAAAATCCTCCAATGCAATCGATTTCCTTACCTCCCAAAGCAGTAACTTCTCCTCGGCGGGCAGCTTCTCACCCCAACCCATTTTCTTAAGGATCATAGGAAGCAGTTCCTCAACCTTCTTCTCCTTCGAGATGTAGACGTGGCCAACACCGCGCAGAGTTTGAGCGTCAATGTCGAAATGCTTCAGAAGGAGTAGGATGGTGTCGTTCTTGACAATTACACCATTGGGCTGGCTCTGGTAAGATGGCCAGATAGGCTCGCCATCAGCATTGACTTCCTCAGCGACTTCGGCCCACACTCGCAAGCTAGTATCCCTATGTGCTGCGGAGCGAGTGAAAGTCTCGTCAACTGTAGGTCGTAGATCCATGATTGGCTGGTCGGGACGAATTGTCTTGTTTTGTCGGTTGACCATAAGCCAAAGTCGCACCCTTCGTGGGTCTTCATTCATATCGGCCGCAACTTGCGCGACGAAGTCTTCCATAGTCATCGTGCGAAGAACTCGGTAAAATTTGGGCGCGGCGGGATCGGATTCAGGGTTTGCATCGAATTGGCACAAATCCGTTCCACCAAATTGTTGGAATGAGTAGTCAGTGATTACCTTCGCCCACATATAGAGATGCGCTTCTCGTTGCTCCTTCTTACGTGCCTCCCGCTGGACTGTTTCCTCCTCAAATTTTTGTCCTGTGACAATCAGTAAATAGGTTCATCAAATTGATTTGGGGTAGCTTACTGAGATGCAAGGGGATGTCGTCCTTAGTGACAGGACAGAGGATGTCATCTAGCTTTGACTGACGGATGTAGACCAACATGTAGGCGCTGTTCTGTCGCATGATAGGAGCTTTCTTTTGCACGGGCGCACGGGGGTAACCATTGGCAGTTTGGTACTCTCCGCCAAAGTTCTCTTCCATGACCTCGCGTACTGTTGCCTTAGTAACCTTATCATCGTCGTACTTGTAGAACCAGCCGTCCTTTTCGGGTTTCAAGAAAGCATAGTAATGCCCAGCATTCAGATCACCACTGTGAACCAAAACACTGTGAAGCTGATATGTCCAAGGAACAGACTTATCGGCGTCCTCAGACAGGTATGGGGCGGCATCGAAAGTTTCGGGGAACTCGTATCGGTCGTTGATTTTCATCATGGTGTCACGCTGGATGTCGTACTCGAAGCGCTTTAGTTGAAGGTGTAGCACATCGGGAAAACTGTTGAAAATAACACCCTTGTTGGCGTCTTGAAGCTTGTACTGGTCACCCGCAAAGTACTGGTTCTCTCCGTCCATCTTCTCGACCTGGACATAATCCTCAAAACTTTCGAGGAGGGTCTTGTTTCCACTGACGTTCAGCTGGATGTCCCAGAAATCCTCGATTCGGCTAGATTCGTAGTCGACATTGATACACGAGATGTATGTCTTAATCTTGCCACTGAACATTTCTGGTAGGACGCTCTGAGCGGGAGTTCCCTTCATCTTATCCTCCATTCTCTCCATGAGC
Organism: Fusarium coffeatum; assembly: GCF_003316985.1. Classification (NCBI taxonomy): domain Eukaryota; kingdom Fungi; phylum Ascomycota; class Sordariomycetes; order Hypocreales; family Nectriaceae; genus Fusarium; species Fusarium coffeatum. The sequence continues at coordinate 147,076 of NW_022157957.1, read as the reverse complement.
TTGCGTGAAAACTCCTGGACATCCTGCTGTTCGAAAATGTGACGTGTATCCCATCCGAAAGATTTTGTAAGTTCAGTGGTTCCGACTGCCTGATCCGAGGTCTGGAGTTGATAGAAAAGGCGTTGCAAAGTATAAGCACTGTTGTGCATGCTTGGGTCGGACTCAGTGGGGATTTCGTAGATAGCCTATGTGAGTTAGCAAAAGATGACCGAGGCACATTCAAAGATCGAAATTACCTTTCGGAACTTGTTTGTGAAATAAAGCGATTGCATGAGTGAGTTCAAATAGCATGTTGCGCCCTGGTTCTTCAACCCAACGTATCCTGTCTCCTTTTTGGAATCATAGTTGGCAAAGTTGTGCCACAGTACGCCTGTCTCATCTTCAACAAGGCGCACGTAAGCAGTAATGTTGGCAGTGTCGTTCTCGCATAGGGGTCGGCTGCCTCCTTCCCAAGGCACGTTGAACATGCGACGATGCTCAACGAAACGAGTGAAACCCCAATCGCCTTCTTCTTTGGTAAATCGATGATGAGCAGTGTGGTGGATATATAGGCTGGGATCGTTCGGGTTCCAGAGGACGAGCGCAAACTGAACACAGCAGCTCCAGTTGTCGGGAACCTCATCAGCTTCGAAGCCGTGTTCAAGATAAATGGAGCATTGGTCGATATTGTTACCATGTGGGAAGAGCAAAATGCGCCTGTAGAAGAAAAGAAATGTCAGCAAGACGGTGAACGGCAGCGTCGGGACGGATCCAGACTGACCAAGGAAATCCACCTGCTTGGAAGATGGGACCGTGTTCCTTCTTGTTCAAACTGCGCCAGTTCTCAACAGTCCATGTGTAATCGTAGTCTCCAAGGATCTTTGGTTCGTCGATAAGAGGAGGGAGGCAAATCTCTTTCATAGCTTCGTCTAAAGCACAGTACAGTTAGCCTGGAGAGCTCGATCATAACGAATACCTGACTGGGTGCATCTTATGAGAAGGATGCGCCAATTGTAGGAAGCCAAGGGGAATATAGAATACGCACGGTCGTTGGCCAAGGGCAGGTCTTGCAACTGGTCGACTTCGCTTTGTTCGAGGTTATCGGGGTTGATGATAGCAACCTTCTCAGGCTCGTCGGCCACGCCAATATAATCGTCCGTGTCCATGACCATGTCATTAGGAGAGTTGATGTCGTGAGTCTGTTCGGCATCGCGCTTGTCAGTGGACTTCTTTCTGCGTAGAGGCAACTGATTGTGAGGCAAAGTCATCATGATGTCGGTATTCGGGACGACTGGGGTTAGTGCGGGTGGTGAGGGGCAGAGATGATATGCTGTTGGAGGTGATGATGATTTCGATGTTATAGGTAAGGAGAATGGCGCAATGGTTCTACGGCAGACAGATGCAATAATGTCGCTTGGGATTTGTATAGTAGACGGGGTGCTAGATAGGCCATGGCCAGAAGTAAAGGTGAAGGTGAAGGTGAAGGTGAAGGCGAAGGATGACGCAGCTCAGCGTACGAGAGCATTTACCAATTCACGGCGGGCTGCATGGGCAGGAAGGGACGAGGTAAAACGGGAAGGGGCGGAAACAAGCAGGAGCGTACCATTGTGAGGAAGTTGCTACCGATAGAGACGGCAGACTCAGCAAGATCTTATGCAAAAAACGAAGTGGGCAGGCAACAGATCTCACGATACAAAATGCGCGAGCGTGGGTGCAGCCGCAGCAGAGCAAACAATAGATGCAGTGCTTTAGGCAGAGCTCGACAGTGTCGAGTCGCGCGAACAAACGGGTGGCAGAGAAAGAAGCCAAGGGTCTGTCGAAATGATGAGTACCTAGGTTAGTAGGTAGGTAAACAAAAAGAAAGATACTCCAAATTAGAATATCCTGGAGCGCAACGCAAACGCAAACCAAGCAGTGAATGCGATGCAATCAGATGCTAGATAAGTAGGTAAGGTAGGTAGGTATGGCTTGCTTGCTTGCTAGTTAGAGGTATGACGACTAGGCGGAAGAAAAAAAGAGAGCAGAGCGGTCGGTTATGTCAGTAAAAGGCCGATGGACAGTGGTTGAAACCCACAACTCAGGTCCTTAAAATACGTTACGCCCCTCGACTTTTTTTCGAATCCCTGATATGGTTTGCTTTAAAGTCTAATTGAACCAGATACGATACAGCTTCGTGCCTTTGATCCGGATTAGATTTGTAAAGCCGAAAGCTTGGAGTGGAATATGAGGTGAGGTGAGTGATCCAATGCCTTGCATCAAATAACAGGCAGACAGCTAGAGAAGAGCCAGTAGCAATCAATCATATAGCGGGATCAAGAGTTGTGTGAGACTCAACACGGACGAGACTCCCTGATGAGGCGATAGCTAGCAGTTGTTATCGAGGTACTTAGCATGCGTCAATAGATTGGAGGGATCTAGAGTACTGCCTTAACCGACAACAGCCACATCAGGCGTCATCAGGTCACCCCGCCAATGACGTTGTAAGTATCTCATGCATGTTAAAGTTTTGTCAAATAGTTTTATGCTTCGGTTTCCATAGATCAAATCGCTTTATTATTATCTAAGTCAGAATCAAATATGGAGAGAGTCTCTACCAAACCATGCAAGGCGATCTAGCACAAAAGACATTATCGCTCTGTGACGCGTATCAATACCAAATAAGATGGAATTATGACTACCTAGAACTCTAACTCTATCAAATAAAACAATGGATCCAGGTTTGGATCATGACAACCTAGCTAACTGCCACACAGCTAAGGAAGCAAACGCCACAAAGAATCATGAAGCTACCCTATGTACGTACACATGATAAAAAGCTAGGAACAGCAATCTTATCATGGATAATACTCATGATAAGCAGTGCTACACCAGAAACAGCCCTATCTACAGCTTCGGTGAGCATCGCAGATCCTCAGAACCAACCATAATTGGAATAATCGCAGCGGATGTCTTTCCTCCTTCCTGCAACCCACCATTTTGGGTCGGCCGGTATCGCCAGAAGATGTGGGGTAAACTCCAATTCCGTCCCTGCGCAGAACGCAGTAAGTGGGCATGGAGTCACTCAAAGCTGCTTCCTTCCCACCGAGGCGGCACATGCAGACTGACTTAACTTTCTTTCCCTTTGCTTTACCTTAACCTCTTCATTCAGCTATTACCATCTTTTGCAGAATCATCACACGGACTGAGGATTTTATACACGCGACCGAACCACATTGAGTCAATACGCCAGCCACCAAACGTTTTAAAAAGTACATTTTCGCATGCGCCTGTGACGACATGCCGTCAATCGCCCTGCGACAGAGCAGACGATGTAGATTGATAGATACGCGCGCTTACTTGACGAATACTCCCCGATTTTCGTATACGAACATACAATGCCGTGCTGCGACGAACGCATCATGGCGTCCCGTTTCCATTCTTGATGAGTACGTCATTCTAGACTTTTTCCCTCTGCTTCTTAAAAGACCCTTGAATATGGAAAAGCTAACACATGGTGCTTCAGTTGGGTCGCAAAAGAAGCTCGTCCCATCAGCCTTCGCCAGCTCATGGTCTTTGGTCGATCTCTTACAGAATCGCGCCTCATCAGCTCTGCCAATTATGTCCGCACCGAATTACCTACACGGTAAGTCCAGAGCAGCATTCACAAAGAAACAAAATCTTACCCTATGTCTCCAGGATTGCGCATCGCATTCGGGATATGCAACGCCTACCATACGTCGTTACCACAAACAAACATATAAAAGAAGTCTACGATCTGTATTACCACGCCTTCGATACGTTCCGCAAGATAAAAGAGGTCAAGACTCTGGAAGATAACGATAGGTTGTGTGAACTCATAAGCCACAACCTCAAAGGTCATTTGACTGTGATACCGCAACTTGCAATGGGAATCCTGGAATGTGGTGGGTTGATGAGCCCCAGCGACCTTGACAAGTTCATGAACACCATCCTGAGATCGGTCAGTTGCCCATTTTCGATGCCTATAAAATTATGCTAATCGAAACAGCGTATCTCCAGACGAGTTATCGCCGAGCAACATCTCTCTTTGACGGAAACTTACAACTCGCCCAATTTCTCTCCTGGTGCCAAACTTTCCGAGTCTGACTTCATTGGCGAAGTCTTTATTAAATGCTACGCCAAAGACGTGGTCGAGCGTTGCTCAAAAGCCATTACCGCTCTTGCACGCACGACTAACGGCCCGGATGTCCAAATCCCCGACATCACCGTGGATGGCCATCTTGATGCCTCATTCCCTTACATCCTTAGCCACCTCGAGTACATCATTGGCGAGCTCTTACGGAATTCTGTCCAGGCAGTCATTGACCGACATCAGGCAACTCACCCAGACCCAAACAATGTGAAGCCTCACCCCGTCGAGATCACTGTCTGCGAGAACCAGCAGCACGTTATTATTCGAATATGCGATCGAGGCGGTGGCATTCCCCGTGCTGAGCTGCCTCATCTCTGGTCTTTCAGCAAAGGGCCACAAAGCCAGAGACGTCTTGAGAACCTTGCTCAAGTCCCCAAAATGGCAGCAACGATGCAAGAACTCCACGTGGAAGAAGAGCTGGGACGCGCAGACTTGAAAGCGCCTCCGTATCAGAGCTCTCTATCATCTCTGACGAGCCGACCACCTAATCTAAGGCTCGGGATGGGTTTGCCCTTGAGCCGTGTTTACGCTGAGTACTGGGCTGGAAATCTTGACCTACACAGTCTCGAAGGTTACGGGACGGATGTGTTTCTACAGATCTCGCGACTTGGAAACAAGAACGAGCAGCTGACGACTCGAGCCAGCATGGATGCCTTATAGCATGTGGGGTCAGGGGTAATGTCCTAGTTGGAAAGACTGAAGTTATTCTGGACGTTTTTGAAGTCCAGAGTCACAGGTCAATGGACAGGGCTTTTTCTTTGAATATGATGAATTAGTCAACTGGCAGCATGGAGTTTGGTAATTATTTCCCCGGATTCACATTTGAACAAACAGCGGGAACAGTCTTAGTAAATATTCATAGGGCATCGGTTGTCTATCATCAAGGTACTAGCGGGAAACAATCGCGACACATCAGGATTCAAACTGGTATCATAAAATATTGTGATTGAAATTACATCGGAACTAAAATGTGCCTAGCTGAGAGAAAGGGCTCTAGTAAAAGGTTGTAATAAAAAAAAGGGCAAGACGATCAAGGCTCTCTCCATATGTCTTGTTCGCTTCAAGGGTGTGTCGGACTTGCAGATGTGACCTGTCGGGTACAGCTACTAAGAACAAACACAAAATCATGGGGAGGGAATCATAACTCCTACACAGCATGCCATGGCCATGATAACAAGTCCTGCCAAAGGCAACTTCCCTGGCGACCTTGGCAGGTAAAGCGAGCAGGAATACCCGGGGACTCTTTGTCCACCAACTGTCCTCATCTTGTGGTATATCGCGGACCTTTCATTTTTCAACTCCAAACCCCAAAATGGAGTTCCAGGTAAAAGAAATTTGAAATGACTCTCCAACTGCAGCCATACATGCACGCGCAACGGTCCACTGGGTATCGCTTAGCGGCGGCCGTGACTGCGGACAGCGCTGCCCTGCATTTGCTCCAACTCTTGCTCGAGCTGCTTGATCTGAGCGTGGGTTTGCTCGAGATCCTTGTTAAGGCGGTCGCGCTCGGAAATGAGCTTCTGCTCCCATTGTCGGAAGCGCTGCTCCTCGATCTTGACCTGCTCGGTGAAGCGCTTTCGAAGAGCCTCTTCCTCCTCCTTGAACTTGGGGTTGTCGAGCTTGCGGGGACGGGCCTCGCCAAACTTGCGGGTCTCCATCTGCTGAGCACGGTAAGCCTCGTAGTGCAGCTCCTCGGTGGTGTGGATAAGGTCGAGCATGTGTGTTCGGATCAGGATGGAGCGGAGCTTCTTGAAGTCGCAGTGGTCCTCGTTCTCAACCTCGGCAACACCCCAAGAGTACTGGCGACCCTTGACGATACGACCATCACCGGTCTTGACGTCCTTCTCGGAACCAATGACGGCAAAAGGCATGGCGTTCATGAGGCTGCGGGCGTGCTGGGCAGCGGCCTCATCGTCTTCCTCGACCGGGGGCTGGTAGATCTTGATGTTCTGAGCCTCAATGACGGAGACAATCTGAATGTATTAGCGCATGCAGCTATCGAAGCAATGTCCCTTTACTCACTCGCTGCTTGAACTTGGCCAGGTCGGCAGGGCTGAGGGTATCGGCCTTGGCGATAACGGGGATCAAGTTAACACGCGAACAGAGGCGCTTCATGACCTCAATATCGAGAGGCTTAAGGGTGTGGCCGGTAGGGCGGATGAAGTACAAGCAGGCATGGACACGGAGGTCAATCTTGTCCTGACGGCGGGGCTGTTGCTCCTGAAGCATGTAAGACTCGTGCTGGTCGTCGAGGAATTCGATGATGGGCATCCAAGAGTCGCGGTTGTTGACATAGTCGCCGAATCCGGGAGTGTCGATAACGGTGAGTCGGACTGAAATGGGATGTTAGCGAGGGGTTGGATGTTGAGATTGTTGAGAGCTATACCCTTGAAGAACTTCTCCTCAAGCTCGGCCTTGGTGATCTCAATCTCAACGGTCTTGTCAACCTGCTTCTGGTGGCGACGCTTGTGGTCGGCGTAGTTCTTAATGGTGGTGGAGAAAAGAGTGTTGATGAAGGTAGTCTTGCCCAGGCCAGACTCGCCAGCAACCTAGAGACGATGCGGTCAGCGTGAATCCAGGGAGATGCTCGTAGGATAGTTTATCAAGGTAAACCGAGCAGTATAAGCAATATGAGTTGCGCAGGAGACGTACCATAATAGTGAAGCCGGCACCACGCTTCGCGACAATCTTGTGTCGCTGGTTGGGCAGATTGGCAATACCAATCGGTGAAGCGTTCTCGGCAGCTGCAGAAGCCATCTTGTCGGTCGATTACTCGAGTACAACGGTAAAAAGGCAAAGTGAATGGGTATTAAAGGTGATAAACACGACGTTAAAACAGACAATTAATGCAAGTCAACAACCAACTGCAATGCAATATCGCGATGAAGGTCGAACGAGTGCAAAGGTTAAGGTGGAGAGGGAGGTTTGACTTGGGGTCAGGACAGCTCGTGCTTCACTTCAGGGGAACGAATTTCCTGCCCTTTTCCCCCTAAAGCAATTCCCAGGGACGCTTGCTTCTGATAGGCTAGCGTTGACACGGTCCGTGGGTGGACAGTGGCTAGTGGACACGGGGCAGCAAGGGAAACTGCCAAACAAAACGGGTCTTGCAGCGCCAAGGGGTCGAATAAACAGCCACTGGCTGGTCCCTTGAGCTTTGGCCAGCAACAGCCACAGTTGCTGCAGTTGCTACAGCCACAGGTAAATTTCCCTAGCGGCAGATGGCAGATGGATCAATCAATGCATTAGTCGGAGTAGGAGTAACCTTTTACCGGACGATCGCAAAATTCATCTCTTATCGATAAGGCGCAACGATGATTTTTTGGTTGGCTTTGCGACTTGATGTTTAGAAGCATCATGAGTAGCATTTACCGACAATAATGAAGACCGATTTCAAGGTAAGGATGATTCTTTGATACAATGCGCCAATCATGAAAATTCCTAACATCGAATTCTAGTTCTCAAACTTGCTGGGCACAGTTTACTGCCAGGGCAATCTGCTCTACAGCCCAGATGGCACCCATCTTTTTTCGCCAGTCGGCAACAGAGTGACTGTGTTCAATCTGGTAGAGTATGTATTCTCACAATGCCCCTATTCGATATCTCATGGCTCGTAACTAACAATTCGCCCAGGAATAAATCTTACACCCTCCCCTTCGCTCATCGCAAAAACATTGCTCGTATCGGCCTTACACCCCGCGGCAACCTCCTCCTGTCCGTCGACGAAGATGGCCACGCGATTTTGACCAATGTCCCTCGAAGGATATCCATCTATCATTTCTCTTTCCGATCTTCTGTCACAGCGCTCTCATTTTCTCCTTCTGGTCGCCATTTCGCCGTAGGACTTGGTCGCAAGATCGAGGTCTGGCATGTTCCTTCGACTCCTGATGCATCTGCCGAGGGCGAGCTCGAATTCGCTCCTTTTGTTCGATACCACACCCATAATACAGGTCACTTCGACACCGTTAGCCATATCGAGTGGTCAAGCGACTCGCGATTCTTCCTCTCAGCTTCCAAGGATCTCACGGCGCGGATATGGAGCTTGAACCCCGAAGAGGGCTTCACCCCAACAGTCCTTTCAGGCCACAAGCAAGCGGTTATCGGCGCTTGGTTCTCTGAGAACCAGGAGACCATCTACACTGTTAGCAAAGATGGCGCGGTCTTCGATTGGCAGTATGTCAAGCCTATTAACCACGTCGAAGACGAAGATAAGATGGAAGACGACGATGACGACTCAGATATGCGATGGCGCATTGTTCAAAGGCACTACTTCATGCAGGGAAGCTCTCATGTGCGATGTGCTGATTTCCACCCGGAGACGAACCTTTTGGTTGCTGGTTTCTCCAATGGTCTTTTCGGCTTGTACGAGATGCCAGACTTCAACATGATTCACAAGCTGAGCATTTCTCAAAACGATATCGACTTTGTGACTATCAACAAGAGTGGCGAGTGGTTAGCATTTGGTGCCTCAAAACTTGGTCAACTTCTCGTGTGGGAGTGGCAGTCTGAGTCTTATATCCTCAAGCAGCAAGGTCATTTCGATGCGATGAACTCCCTTGTCTACTCTCCTGACGGCCAGCGCATCATCACCTGTGCCGACGACGGCAAAATCAAGGTCTGGGATATTCAGTCTGGCTTCTGTATTGTCACCTTTACCGAGCATACGAGTGGCGTGACAGCCTGTGAGTTTGCGAAGAAGGGCAACGTGCTCTTTACAAGCAGTTTGGACGGATCCATTCGTGCTTGGGATCTAATCCGATACCGAAACTTCCGCACATTCACAGCACCTACAAGATTGTCCTTCTCCTGTATGGCGGTCGATCCCAGTGGTGAGGTTGTTGCTGCTGGTTCGCTGGATTCCTTCGACGTTCACATCTGGTCCGTCCAGACAGGTCAACTTCTTGATCAACTGTCCGGCCATGAAGGTCCCGTCTCTTCCTTAGCATTCACACCCAACGGTGACTCTCTTATCAGTGGTTCTTGGGATCGCACAGCCCGTATCTGGTCTATCTTCAACCGAACACAAACGAGTGAACCCCTCCAGCTTCAGGCCGATGTTCTTGACATTGCTGTCCGACCCGACTCACTTCAACTAGCTATTTCGACACTGGACGGACAATTGACCTTCTGGTCAGTAACAGACGCTGAGCAAACGTCTGGAGTTGATGGCCGAAGAGATGTCTCTGGTGGACGAAAGCTCACCGATCGTCGAACCGCTGCAAACATGGCTGGCACGAAGAGCTTCAACAGTATCCGATATAGTACTGACGGCAGTTGCCTGTTGGCCGGTGGTAACAGTAAGTACATCTGCCTGTACTCGGTTACCACCATGGTGCTCCTGAAGAAGTTCACTGTCAGTGTGAACCTTTCTCTTTCTGGTACTCAAGAATTCCTGAACAGCAAGCTCTTGACCGAAGCTGGCCCTGCTGGCGACCTTGATGACCAGGAGGCGTCGGATCGTGAAGATCGTGTGGACACATCGCTTCCAGGATCAAAACGCGGAGATCCTTCGGCGAGGAAGAAGGCACCTGAGGTGCGCGTGACTGGAATTGGTTTCTCGCCCGCTGGTACTGCGTTCTGTGCTGCCTCGACAGAAGGTCTTCTGATCTACAGTCTTGATCAGGATATCCAGTTCGATCCATTCGACTTGAACATGGAGATCACCCCCGCCTCGACATTGGCTGTTCTCGAGACGGAGCAAGACTACCTCAAGGCTCTGGTTATGGCTTTCCGTCTTAACGAATCAGGTCTTATCAAGCGTGTCTTCCAAGCCGTACCCGCTCACGAAATTCCTCTTGTTGTCGCCAACCTACCCACCATCTACGTTTCTCGCCTCCTCCGATTTGTCGCCGCTCAAACTGAGGAGTCACCACACATCGAGTTCTGTCTTGTATGGATCAAGGCTATCGTCGACAAGCACGGAGCTTGGCTCTCCGCCAACCGTGCTAAGGCTGATATTGAGTTGAGAGTTGTGGCACGAGCTGTGGCCAAGATGCGGGATGAGGTCAGGAGACTTGCTGATGAGAACGTTTACATGGTTGATTATTTGTTGGGTCAAGCGCAAGAAAAGTCTGAAAAGAAGGATGTTAAGGCATTGGATAGTGGAAAAGATGTGGATGTGAAGCTTATGGCTGTTGACGGAGATGAGGAGTCTGATGCAGGATCTGATGAATGGATTGGCTTAGATTAGACTGATTAGACTGTAAATACGATTCATAATACCCATGCATATTATACAATTTCCTTCCTTTTGGGTATTTACATCTTTGCCTTTGGAATCTCTTCCCATGCCTCGTCAAAGCCTGCAGATCTAACCCACATTGTTCCTCCCTGACTATCAGCCTCTTCGTTGGCGTCCATTAACACATATACCGCCTTCAACCACTCATCATCTTTAATTCGCACCCACTCTCTATCCTGATAAGGTTTCGTCACTCGCTGCGCCAGCATAAGCGCTCTCGCCAACTTGACAGTATGTCCATCGTCCATAATTTTATGGATCCTTGGGAACAAATCCTCGGCTTTGTCCACCAGCTTATCGCCATCCTTAGGCTCATACTCGCGGAGCAAATCCTCACGGAGAGCAGGTGAGCCGCGCGCGATGTACTGCAAGAGATCCATACGGATCTTGTTCTCGAGGAAACGTGCTTTGGTGGAGGCTGGAATCCAGGATTGCTTGTTGAGTGTGAGAAAAAAGGGCGTGGATGTTGTATGATGCCTGTAACAGTTAGAACCCATTTTTAAGAATGAAACGAGGCACTTACATAAGGATAAAGTCAAATCTTGGATGATAAGGAGGGTGGAAAGCAGCGCCTGAAGCGACAAATGCAGAATTATGCACCATCTCAGCCGTTCTCTCATCCAACTCACTCTCCTCAACTCTCACCCTCGCCGCTAGGTTGATCATTTCTTCTTTTGCCCTTGTAAGAACGCCATCGAAAACTCGATTCGAATCCTCCCAATGTGAGCTCTTCACAAGGGTTTCATCCTTTACAACATCCTCATAAAGCCCTGGAATAGTTTTCATCTTGGGCGGTGCATCAGCACCTTCAGCTTTCTTAGCCGCCGAAGAAAGAAACTCGTGATAATCATCTCGATGAACAGCCGTCTGCGCAAGAGCGGCAGCAATAATCATGGGCTGCTCCCACTCCATCCCGTAAAGAAGCTGGATTAGTGGATGAAGGATGCCGGCAAAGAGACGACTCTGCATATCGCGACCTCGCGCATCATCTTTGAAGAGGTATTCCTTGAGAGTGTCTTGCCAGCCGATCCTCTCGATTTCGTCCTGGAAGAAGCGGAAGAAGGTGGCATAATTGCGGCCTTTGCCAAGATATTCGGACCAATCTGAGCCGTGCTCTAGTTTGTCAACAACATCGGATTTCGGTTTCATAGCTTTGAGCTGATATGTTTTGTTGGCATCGTAGGCTTTGTCTATGATCTCTGTTGTCGCGCCAGTGCCGTATAGAGTGAGAACTTGATGGACGAGCTGAATACGTACTGTTAGTGAGGTAATCAGTAAGAATTGACGGTGAAATTTACATGGTCATGAAACCCTGACTCATTGAAAAAGACATGATGGTTCTGCATGATGTTAGCCTTGAGATACATAGATTGAAGTGAGTTGAATACCTCGAGATCCTTCTGAAGCAGGTCCGTCACTTTTGAAGCCTCATTCTGACCCTGCTTCAACTCCAATAACCCCGAGTTCTGGGGCTCGACCTGAATTTTGAAAGGAGTAGCCATTGTTGAATATTTGTTAATTAGTACCGTGCTTCTTATAGTAGGTCTCGTAAAGACTCGTTGAGTTGTCCGCGCCAACATGAGGAGAATATGCCCAAGTTATATAGGGGAAGAAAGCAGGTGACATGAAGTAACCTGTCCTCTTTATGTATGACAGTAACAAGGAAGCGATACTATGTGTCCTTTGTGACGATGATATCACGTAAAAGATGAGCTGACAAATCTGGGATCCGTAACTGAACCTCTTAATGGTGTAGCTATGACCCTCTCGGATCTCGCACTTCAGGAATGCGCCGTTAGGGTTCTCGACAAAGTCCGAGTTAGTAATAAATTGGAACCATTATATGAAGAGTCGACGTAGTCTTATGCATGAATTAACTGATTGGTATTCACACCAAAAGAACAGCTGATCGCTAACACAGAAAAAGGAAGGAAGCTCTCAGTCGTTGTTACCCCGGATTTGCAGCACCCTGACATCATTGAAGGCTGCCTTGCCCCACTTTTCTAACTAGTGAGAAGAGAGCTGTTTGCTGCTGACCTTCTTTATGTCTCACATCCACGTTTTGGTTTAATCAGATCAGATAAAGGCACAGTGCATTTGGTGAATTCTTTCCATTTTAACCTTTTTAACTACCAATGATCTAATATCAACTGATCTGGTAAACCTATCCCATTTTTCTATGCCGGTATCTCTTTTTTGTCATAAGTCTTCATATCTTTAGTATCTCATAAGGTAGTTTAAGCTGTAAAGAACAATTAGTACATGTCAACATCAAGTATGAATGAGTTGTTCAAACTTACCCTTGGTGAGAGCGGGGGCCTCATCATCAGAGTCGTCCTCGTCCATCTCCTCGAACTCAAGGTCGCTGGGGATGTCGTCGGCCTCCTGAGCGTTGGCTATTGGCTGTTAGAAATGGTTCATCTCATCATGTAAGATGGGAATACATACTGAAGTACTTGATGGCACCGGGCCAGAGGTCCTCAGCGATGAAGACAGCGAGGTCGTCGGCGGTAGGGAAGATCTCGTACTCGTACTCATCATCATCATCGTCGTCCTCATCCATGTCATCATCGTCATCCTCCTCGATCTTGCCAGCCTTGCGGTCGGCCTTCTTCTGCTCCTCAATCTTGCGGCCCTCCTCGGACTCCTCGGGGGTAACCTTGCGGCCACGGAAACCGAAGAAGCAGAAGAAGCTGACACCACCCATGCCGGTCTCCTCCATAAGCTTGAGAAGCTTCTTGGAGTTCTCGGTCTCGCCGAGCTTCTGGCCAGCCTTCTCCTCGTCATAGACCTTCTTGGCAAGGCTGAGCATGCCGTTGGTCAGGTCCTTGCCCTCCTTCCACTTGATGTCGACGGGCTCAGAGACGAGACCGGCCCAGCCATCCTTGTGGAAGCGCCAGTAGAACTTCTTCTCGAGAACCTTGTCCTCGAACCATTCGTTCTCCTTGAACTCCCACTTGAGGGAGACGGAGCGAGGGTCGCCGTTGGGAAGCTCGAAGCGCTCAACAGTGAGACCGGTCAGGGCGTTGAGAAGGAGCTCGGAGTCGCTGGGCTGAATGTACTCGTCAACCTCGGGAGGAGACTGCTCGAAAACGAGGGGCCAGAACTGGGGAATGTTGGCGATGACCTCAGCACGCTTGACGTAGAGGTCCTTGGTGAGCTTGTCCTGCTGACGGACTGTTTGTTGTTAGTATCTGATGTTCAAATACCTGGTACCAAAGTAACTTACTGATCTCGAGCTCAACATCCTCGAAGCTATCCTCAATAGCCTGGAGCTTCTCGTAGGTGATGAGAGCCTCCTTGAGCTGCTCGTCTTGCATATCTCCGGCAGACATTTTGAATGATGGGTCGAAAGACTCGGGACGCATATAATCAATCTCGAGTAGAAACTAGGAAGAGGAGGGGTATCTTGTAGTCGTAAAGCACAAAAAGGAAAGAGATTTGTGAGAGAAGAGAGGGAGGGAGGGACGGTGAAGGTGAGGAGTTTTATTTATTTACTTGTTTACTTGGGACTAAAGAGGCTACTACCCGCACCTAATCCAATTTTAAAAGAGAAAAATTTCATCCTGTCCCATCAAAAAGCTCCATGTGCTGCTTTGCCTCTTAGATTTGCTGTAAAAGCTCCTCAGCGGTGAAAATCAACATTTTTTTCTTTTTAGGTGGGGTTGTGCTGATGTCATTGGTTCGCCTTCAAGCCCCGCGCTAGAGGACCCCTGCTTTTTTCACGGTCATTTTTTTGCCTCTGCAGGTCCCCTAAAAACGCTGCAGAAACGCGTGGCTTTAGTGGTCCAGGTGTCAATCATCCCCACTGTAAATGGAAGCTTTGTGTTTCTTTACAGGGGGGTGAACGGCCCACTACAGGTTTTCTTAGGCGGGGTATCCTTGATGAAGGGACTTGTTTAATTGAAATGTGATGAATCCATGCTTCTTTTTGGAGGGGAAGAAGATGGAAGCTTGGCTTTCGTTAAGATCCGGCCGGAAGAATGAGTGAGACAACATGATATACCCGAGAGGCAAATCTTATTCTTTGCTCCAGAATTGTATTGGACATGTCTGCTATTAGCGTCCTGCATGTGTATACATTCTGGGATCCTTCCTTCATCCATGCATGCTGTCAGGATACGAAATTGTCCGATGAAAGCTTGGACCAAGGAAGGTGTTCTCAAGCTCCGTGAATAACTTCACAAGACAGATGCCTAATGATAAAAGTAAATTTCACTGGTCATAAATGACCTATATGGTCACTTGATCAGAGTAAGGTCAAACGTTAGTATGCTATATCCATTAGAAAATAAAGATCGAAAAGTGTCTAATAAACAATGGGTTTTGGTCTAAACACCAAGCAGTGCATCACAGCAAAGCAAAGTGAATGAGAACGTTCTCGACATTAATCTTTTCTGATTAACAGGCAGCCTGAATAAGTCATTTTCGCAACACAATGCGGCATCCTTTCCTTGTTGATACTCTGAATTGCGGGAGTCACATCTAGTAGTGCTGTAACTTGCAGTGCATATCTGACAGAACTGCCTGCAATGGCGTTATCACCAGGCCATCAGAAAGCAATCAAGGTCCTGAATCCTGCCTCTAGTATCTACGTCAATTCGGGCATCATCTGCGATTTTCTCCGCTGCAAAACATACCACTATTCCAACTCATTCAACTGACGATAACCTCAACTCGATATCAACTGATATCAACCAATATCATCCAACATGTCGACTCACTTTGCCGAATCCCTCCGACCAATCCCTCTGGAGGTGACAGTCTATGGTCCCTACAACGCCCTCAAAGCCGCCAACTTCGGGGCAAAACGTCTCCTCCTCTGCCGCAAAGGCTCCGCCGGAGTTGGCGGCCTCACCCCTGAAGTCGAAGAGCTCGAGTATCTCAGAGACAAGGTCCATATCCCTATAAGCTGTGTTATCCGACCACGCGAGGCCCCTGAAGTTAGTAGCTCCGGCGAGTCTCACGATTACATCTACTCTGAAGACGAGGCGACTGAGATGTGTGAGTCGATCCGGAAACTTAAGGAGGCCGGCGTTATGAATCCTCTTCGTGGCGATTCCTTCGTCTTTGGATGCCTGAGACGATACCACGAAGGGACGAACGCGGCTTCGAGAAGAGGAATCGTTCTGGATGAGTCTCAGTGTTGTCGTCTCGTTCATGAAGCTAAGCCATACGGATCTGTCTTCAACCGTGCCTTTGACGACTTTGCCGAGCGAGGAAACTGGAAGGACATCATCTCTCAACTCTCTGACATAGGTTTCACGGGTGTCATGACTGCCGGAGGTCCAGGAAGATTCAACAGGCACATAGAGCGTCTGGCAGCCATGTGTCACCATCTTCACGACATTCAACTTATCGTCGCTGGTGGTTTCCGCTGCCCTGAGATCAACAAGCTTCGAATGTACGCGCACGACTACAACATCCGTACAGTCTGGATCAATGGGGAATGTCTTCGCCCCAGGGAACACGTAGATCCAGAGACTACTGAGATGAACAGCGTCATGGGGATAATTGATCTGCTCGGCCTTCAGACGACGGATTAGATGTCCACTCACGACATTGGCAAGCAGGTCTTTTACTAGTTGCAACTCGTCCAAAGCTCTATCAGAAAGGCTTTGGACTACATTACTGAGGGATACAAAGATCCTATGGAATGGAAAATTACGGATGATGATTTAGGAAGCATCTGCATAGTTTTGAAGTTTGCTATCTGTTCGGTGAACCACAAATAGATAGTTCAAGCCTGGGATGGCTGAGCGTTTAAGGCAAGGGCGCATGTGACTCATTTACTGAAGTCCTAGATAAAGGCTCAAGTGCGTCCAGCATGATAATATATTCACCGGGCATGGCGAGCTCGACAGCCACGAACTGGCCATTCATTATTCGCAACTTCACGATGGAATCAGCTGTATTTCCAGAAATCTTTTACTAAGTATACAGCTGCGATACAGAATCAGATGTATTTACATGAGCAAGCAGATGTTTTGGCTCTTTCATTCCCCTTCAGCTATCTTTGACCGCTACCGTTAATATTTCCCCTACTATAGCAACCTCCATATTGGCCCAAGATTAGTCCAGAATAAGAAAACATTCCTACATTCGTACCTCCACTCATCTATGCCATCGAAAGCCTCTTCAGTAGATGGTTTCTCTGAAAGCGGTATTAACACCGCGCGATGAGACTCAAGACAACAGAAGAAGCAAGCCCGACTCATGCCAAAAAGAATATTGTAATGAGGTCCGCGAAGCCTCTGGCTTGGAGAGTTTCCGAGTTGAACATCTTCTTATGCTATATGTGTCATCCTTTGACGCACAATTCAAAGCCGTGTGGGGTGAATGTACCAACTCTCGAACATAGTGACAGACGAGGTTTGCTAGCCTGCGTCGCAGAGCTGGTCAAGCAGCAAGCTAGCGCTTACTGCGATGTACGGAACGAGTCTAGAGTAGGAAGCAAGCTCCTCAGTACATCGTGAAAGAACTTCTTTCTTCTAACTCGAGACGGTTGAAGGTGTGGCGGAGAACTGACATATGGTTTCTTGATCGTGAGAGATCACGTTCCTTGCGTTCAAGTTGATTATAGAGTTTCAAACACTCCTCATTCGTCTGGGCTTTTTCCACTTTCAGTTTGCGTGCTTCCTCCTCAAGTACCCATAGCTTAGCCAGCAGGGAGGGGGGAGAATCTGTAATAGGACTTGTCCTGTAGCTGATCACAGGGTGAACCTTTACACCTGTTGATAGGGCACACCAGTGTGGCCCATCATCTACACAGGCCATGGTATTGTATTTTGCAGGGAGCTGGGTTGTCCAACCTGGGTTGAAGGGAGAGCCCATTCTTGCCCCAATATGCACAACCCCTTGTCCTACATCAATTTGGAACTGAGAAATCTCTTTCAAGTACTCTATTTCGTCTTCGTTGAGTGGTTCAATGGCTTTTGACATGTCGCATAAGCCGTGATCGGGTGAAAATAGACAGTGGATGTCATCGTTGTAGCGGACTTCCTTGTACCAGTGATCAGGAAAGGCTAGGCGACTATAACAAGCCTTTTTGCCATCGACTTCTGTTAGAACTGCAGGCATGATAGGTGGTCCTATAGACCAAATTGACCCGAGGTGCATCATTTCGTGTATCTCTGTCAGACTGAGCCCGTCGGCTGACAAGAAGGGGCCACCAAGAGCAGACCCGTCCTGCATGGCTGGCGTAAGAAGCGTAAACGGTTCGATGGCAGAACGCCCAAGTGTCGCAAACCTCTCTTCCCATCCGGTCCCTCGCACCTGGTATTCTTGTGATGCATTCAGATCATTTGCGTAGTTTGTGCTGATGAAATCATAAGGGTGCCCATAAGCACCCAGGCGGTAAAGCTCGTGATACTTGAGCCAAGTAGGAAAGTAGGCAATGAACACGCCTAAACCGACAGTATTTATTGGAAATGGGCCTCTGATTGGCTCAGCTCTACGTTCGATGCAATCCTCTATCCAAAACCAAGTTTTGACAGCATGGATTATCTGCATTCTTGTGATGAAGGTGGTCGGGTTGTCCGCTTGATAATCGTCGGCAGCCTTCTAGACGTCCTTTGTTATCGTCTTACTGTTGAATCTGAAAGCAGGAAGGGCAAAGAACATGTAGACTCCCTGGGAAGCGTCAGGTTTCTTGAGGAGATGGTACTTCATGGGAATAACCCTGCTAGATCGTGTCTGTTTGGAGGGGTAATTCTTGAATGCAATAGCGTCATCTAGGGGGTGATGCTCAAGGTGTGCCGTTGTTATGCCTTGTAGAGCAAGAGTTCGCCAGACCTTCCGCTCTTTTCGAGCCACCCGGTTCCTGTTGACTGCAGTTGTTGCGTCGCCCACGACAGGGGAGGCATTGGTAAGGGTGATCTTGAAACTTTTGACTCTGTCCTCCTGAAATAGAGGAGCAAATGGCAAGACGCGCCATGGAGGAATTTTAGGGTTGCTGGTCTGGTAGCTTGGTTGGCCGCTTGGATCGCTTGGATCGCTTCTTGGGCGGCATTGGAGAACGGGGCAAGGTACCAAACAGACAACAGGATACCCATCTGGGGTCATTCCAACGATACGATGCTTTGAGAAGTCAATCTTTGTTGGGCCGGAAGCGCGGTTGCATGCTCGTTGAAGGAATGGTGCTACAACAAGGTCGGTCGATGCTCGCGACTTCGAGCATCGCGCCCCAAGGGGAAGATCAGATATGTTGTAATTTTCCATATCTCCCTTATTCTTAGGCAGTGAAGGTGTAGATGTAAGGAGAGAGGAAGATGAAAGGTGGAGGAAGGAGGAGGGAGGAAAGAGAGGGGGCGCAGAGAGGGGCATTAACGATCAAGTCAGTTCTGCACCAACACAGCAGTGGCTAGCACTGCCTGCCTGTTTGCCTATACTACTAATCTTTGCGCAGTAGAAACCAGACGATTTCTTGTTTCAGGATATCACTTAATAGGGGCCTGGTCTTGTTTACTTGTTTCTCTCTATTACACCTCGCAGCACTTGCTTCTCTATCCTCTCTTTAAGTATATATATACATCACTCAATCATCTCGTCGTAAAACCGCCACCACCTCTAATTATCATACTTTTTAGTAACCTCCCTTCTTGCCTTGAGCAAGACCAAGGCAGTTGGCAATCTTGTAAAAGACGTCAATGTTGCTGTATGTACCGCCGAAAGTCTCCTGGCAAGGACCAAGAGCATAGACAGGGACATCAGTTAGAGAGTGGACACCCTGGCTGTTGTCGGTGCTGATGGTACCGTTGACAACGAAGCCATCAGGGGCGTCCTCAGGGTTGACGTAGTAGTCACCGTCCTTGAGCTCAACGGCGGCTGTACGGGGCTTCTTGTGAACCTTGTAGTTCTCTCGGTGGTCGGGCATGGCACCGACACCACCGGCGATAGCGTATCGGGGCTCCCAGTTGGTGGGGAAGTTGGCGCCGGTACCGTAGTTGATACCCTTGGCCTTCTTGGTGTACTGAGACTCGCCAGACTTCTCGTAGACGCCAATGGCGCGGCGCTTGGCACGGTCGTCCTCCTGCTCGGAGAGGTACTCGGTGTCGGCAGAACCCCAAACACTGCAGTTGTTAGCAACTTGATACTATATGTATGATAGGAAAACAACTTACTCAAAACCGTGACCGTGGTCAGCAGAGACGATGACAAGGGTCTCGTCGAGAATGTCAAGCTTCTTGAGCTTCTCAATAGTAGCACGGACAGTGTCGTCAAGCTCAAGAAGGTCGCCGAGAGCACGATCGTAGTCAAGAGCGTGCATCTGCTTGTCGATGGAGGCAGCCTCAGACATGAGGAAGAAACCCTTGTCCTTACCACGGGTGCTGAGGACATCAATGGCCTTGAGGGTCATGTCCTTGAGACCAGGCAGGTCACCAGCAGCAGTCTTCGCGCCAGTGGGGTCGTTCTTAAGGCTCTTGATGTTGTCGGTGTAAACGTTGCGGTCGAGCCAGACAGGAAGGTTGCTCTGGCAGAAGACACCGAGAGCACGCTTGCTGTTGTCAGCCTTGAGGAGAGAGGTCTTGTTGTGAGAGACAGTGTAGCCCTTCTTCTTGTACTCCTGGTAGTAGTCCTTGCCCTTGTAGGAACCCTCTCCAGCAATAAAGTTCTCAGCACCGCCACCGAAGAAAACATCGGGACCCTCGTGCTTGGTCCAGCTGTAGTTGCTGTTTCCATTGAGATTCTGGTCGATCAAAGGACCGTACTGGCTTCGGAGACGAGTGTGGCCAGTAAGAGCAATGGGGGTAGCGTCGGCGAGGTAAGCAGTAGAAACAGCACCCCAAGCGCCACCCTATTAAAGTTAGAATACGAATGGAGCTCGATTTTAAAGAAGACTTACCCAAATACGCTTGAAGACCTCGACAATGGTCTCAACCTTGGGGTCATCAAAGGGGTCAGGAGAAGAGTCGGCGTAGACACTGCATTCGTTAACTTAAGCTCCTAACTTTCTCGAGGAGCTTCTTACCCCATGGCGTTGACCGTGCTCTTGTGACCAGTGTACAGAGCAGAAGCAGAGTTGGCAGAGTCGGTGATGTAGCTGTCGATCGAGTGGGTCATCTGGTGACCGAGGACAGGGAACTCATCCAGCTTCATCAGAGTCTGGTACTTTCCGTTGATGCTCTTGTGTCCCAGGAGACGAGCGGCAGTGATCTGTCATGTCCATTAGCTTCCACAAGTCCTGCACTCCACAAGCAAACTTACCATATTGGTGGTCATGCCATCGCCAATGAAGAAGATGACGTTCTTGGCCTTTCGCTTAGGCTGGAGCGGGCGAACAGTCCACTCAGCAGTGGTCTTCTCGCCGTTGTAGTAGTGCAGAGTAACGGTGTACTTGCCGGGCTCGTTGAGGGAGATCTTGCGGTAGACCTTGGAGGCAACGTTGACAATGCTGGGCTTGTCCTCGTCCTCGGCAAAAAGGTCCTCGTACCAGTCGAACTTCCATGTCTCGACCTTGGGCTCCTTGAGGCCGAATGCCTTTGCAAAGTCCTTGGCCTTCTCACCCTCCTTGGCAATGGTCACCTTGAACTTCTGGTCAGGCTTGCCATCGTGGGCAGCCTCAGAGCCGTTGACGGGAGCGTGAACCTCGACACGGAGATCGAAGAGCTGGCCGGGGAGGAAGTCACTCTGGTCTGGGGGCAGAACGCAACCGAGCGTAGGACATGTGCCCAGACGCTGGTAGGTCTGCGCCGAGGCAGCAGCAATTGAGGCCGCGAAAGCGGCAATGGCATTGAACTTGACCATTGCGACGAAGCTCAGTCCAGTTTCCGGGGAATGGAAGACGGAAGCTGGTGGTTGGATTAAAAGAGGCGAGCAGGTGCAGCTTGAGGGGAGCTCAGAAGCTCAAACTTAAGGTGAGGACAGCATGCTTTATAACAAAGATTCGTCTCGGCGATAATCCCACGTGCATTGCTGCCGTTCGGAAGACATGTTCCCTTCTAACTGGAACACCATGTCATGGATGAACAATGCGCTTTCCTCAGTGGGCCAAGCTGAGGAGGCTTTATGATGAACTGATCTTGGCCTAACGGCGCCTTGCATCCAGCCAATTGAGTTTCGGTAAGGGCCAGGACAGCATCCAAGGCTGGTTTAGATCGACAGAACGGTGTTGCCTGTTCCATCGTGTTGGGATGAAAAAAGTGCAGCTATCCCGTTGCATTACGGAAGGGATTGGCGCCTCATGATGGCGGATGATAGCACGTGTGTAAGTTGTGCCAGGGCCGTTCCTTGCAAAAGGACCCTGCAACTAGTTCCGATGCTTGTCAACTTTGTTCTGGTTATCATGGGCCAAGGGCGGGGGTGTACTCCCCATGGCGCAGGTGTTAGTCAAAACAGGTCAATCACACCTCATCATCCAGCCCAGGTGCCATCATGGTCGTTGTCGACATGAGCATCCCCGATCCATGACCGATCCTTGGCTTACATCTCTTCCAAAGTAGTTGACCGAATGGGAACGCCACCCGGCTCATGATAACCCAGTCAACCGAGACCACCAACAGCTTCTCGACCTCATCCACTTGCAGTTATCAACAGTATGATCCAAGGAGGACAGGGATCCTCGGCTGTGGCTTCATGAGAAGCTCAAATGCCGCTCGTGGGCGAATTGAGTATTCCTATTGGCTGTACAACCCCTGCTCCTGTAGCTCCACAGATCCCCGGATAGAAGAGCTTGGATCATAGCTTCTTCATAGTAAGCTTGTTCTTTTTCGCTCAACTCGATCGGCCGTTCTTTAATCGATTTTCAGTGCAATCTCCGGTGCTTGATTGGCGTAGATGGCGTGCGCCGTCTTGGCCACAGGTAACTCTTGTTGTCTATCAATTTGAATATTTTTACTAGACTTTTGTCCGGCGGATTTTCGCACTTCAGGTTCTGCTCAGTAGTTAGCGAATTGTATTTTTCTAATTGCGTTGTCCTACCCGGAGCAGTTGCGGGGCTCTTTTTCGTCTTCACCAAAAGGTGAAATACAAATTCGGTTTATTCTATTGCCAGTTTCAGTCGTTAGCATTGTTCACAGAAATTAGAGGCAATCGGTTGAAAGATTCGGCTTTTATTTGAAATTGACTATGTGGTCGAAGAACGCATAATAAATGCGTACTGGGAATAATTTGTCCAATGCTCAGGTCTATCTATAATACTGAACGTGGTTTCCGCCGTTCGACCAGAACTTAACGAATATGACAATCATAGCGTCAAGAAAACACTGCTTCAGTTGACAGGCTCAATACGCAAACTCGCGCGTACTGCGTTGCTTTGCTATAGCCGGGAACTATACACTGGCTCGTTTCCGATATGATTTTCAGATCGACTCGGATCCATATGGCAGCGATGTCTGATCAGCATGCAGTCAAAGGTGGACCGAGCCAGATCGCCGGAATGCCCTCTTGACAGCGACCGTACCTGACATGTCATGGTCGGATGAATACATTAGTTCCGTCACTTCTCCAGGCTGGGTGCAACCCCGTCGGTGGGCAACGTACCCTCGACAGCTGCAAGAGGTTCTGCAATGGCCTCCGGGTGGGGGCTGACATCGACCGAATCATAGAGTTGCCAGCTGGGCTCGTTGATCTTAGTCTGCCCTGCAATGCTCTTGAAGTGGTAACCCCTGGCCCGAGGCCTAGTTCCGGTTCCAACGGGGACCTCGGGCTCATACACAGCCAAAAACTTCTTGTGTAGCTCCTCAAACTTCTCGCTGCTCTCGCTCAGAGCTGTTCGGACGCCGTCAAAGAACGCATTGAGCATGGCGTGGTTATGAATTTGGAGAAGGTTCCAGCCCAGCATCTCCTTAGCATTCAGTAAGTGCTTCATGAACGCCCGGTGATGCTTGGTGCAAGCGTAGCATTGACAGCCGTCCACTAAAGGCTGCAGGGATGTCGTATGCTCCTCAGACCACATATCGATACCCAATGGCTGCAGCTCGGACGACTCAGGGGGTGGAAAAGTGAATGACAGGGCAATACCTGCATCAGATGCGGTGTTTGCAAAAGGTACAGTGCATACGTCAATACCAAGGGCAATCTGTCGCAAGAGATCTTGAGGAGTCTTGGAAGGCCCAAACGACAGCCGGGGCAGGTCTCCTAGGGAAGGGTAGTTGACCAGCTCAGGCACAATGTTGACATCGTACACAGCGAGACCAGAGAGTTTATCTCGAACGTCTTCGGCGAGATATCGCAAGTAGTCCCACTGTATAGGGTACTCGGCAGGGAGCACAGGAGCAAAGACAGAAACCCCCATTTCTTTTAGACGTCCCTGGGGGTCTGAAAGGTGAAAGAACTTGTCTACCCATTCTTCTGTCCTCTCAACCATACGAATCTGACGTTTAGATGAGAGCTTAGTGCTGGTGTGGGAGAGGTCAGCTGGAGGAATGGCGATATCTGGTTGAATGAGCTCAATGAACTTTGCGTATTCAGGGATCGTGAGGTTGCGGAAACCGGTGGAGGTAAAGATACTGATATGGTGAGCAGCATTTCCCACTGGTGCGGTGACAGCAGGGAATCTTCTTGGGCCAAGGATTAAGGCTCGATCTGATGGGAAAGATGTGAAGTTTTGAAGATTTCTCGGTGTTCCAGGTGGTAGTTGGAGTACAGGAGGTTGTGACTTTTCAAGAACTATAGCCGGTCAGAACATGTCACCAGATCATTTTTTGCACCTCATACAATCCTCTATCGCTAGATAAGCTGCATCAAACGTTGTGTGCTTTGTGACATTGTCTGGTGTCAAGTGAGGGATGACTCCCCGTGAGGCAACAGCAAGATAGTTTGGTGTCTGCATTGTTCTGCGTCCACTAGCAAATGCCAGTCGTCCCAGGCGAGCAACACCAGCTTCGCCAACAGCGGGTTTTAGTAGCTCGAACATTGTGAGTGTCGATTCTTTTGGTGTAGGTTGGGTCATCTTGACATGACAAAGTTTGGACGGAAAATGTGAACGAAGAAAGAGTCAGAGACCGGCAAAAGGATATGAGGGTACAATGACAGATAAGAGTAAGTAAAAAAGCCTCCCAAGTAAAATTGAAAGATCTTCGAGGGATACGGCCAAGTTATGGTTGTCTGTACATGCAACGAAGCTGTTGGTGAGACTGCCCTTTGAGTATTTGCAGCAAGGATTAGTTGGATGTGGGCAGTAGGTGTGGACTCGCACCATTCACACTGTGACTCTTCTTCCGAGGATAAGCCGATGTAAGTCATACCACGACGGTAGGAAGGCTACCTATTACCTGCTTGTTGGCGATTTTAACATAAGAATGTCTATTTATATAGTTAATGCAGTAGTCATTGTATGTGGTATTGCTTCTTGAGTTTCCGTGTGGCTCACACATATGCATTGATACAGTTCGTTGGTGATCACAGAGTTATCTATCGTTTTTGTGAAATTTCTTGATATACAAATAGTGAAGATCTTATTATTATAATAGTAGTAGAGATTTTCCGATACTTATTCAAGAACGATCCGTGTACTGGATGGCAGGTTCTAGGATTTTTCTGCTTTCTGGTGCTTCTTGTCGCTCGTTGGATTACTTCCTGTGTAGTAATTTAGTAAAAATCCGCTAGATATGTTTTCTCATTCTCCAGACCTTTTCGATTGAAATCATCACCCAAGTGCCATCTTGATATCTCTCCTATGATACTGATTATGCCGACTGTCCACAGTAAGTATTGTAGCGTGCGGACGTCTTTGGCAACTAGGTATGATGGTTAACACGCACTCTGAACCAATATGGAGAACTACTGCATACCTTTATCATGGTCACGCTGGAGCGCGGGGTATATCCTGCATAGTGAAATGCACATTTCTTTGACTTTCTCCCAAACCTCCCGATCAGAGAGTTCCGGGCCTTTTAGGGGTTGACCAGATTTGTTCGTGGCTTTGCGCCCCTCTGTCTTGTGATCCCGTGGTGTACGGGTCTGTAGAGTAGTGTGTAGGGCCCGGATTTGACTTGATGCGAAATGGTTCGGTGCAAATGATGCGCGCTGAGCTGGTAGGCGTAGAACCCCGAGAAGAGGCGAGCGTGAAGTGATTCGGTTCTGGCATAGCATCTTGGAGCTTTGGTCGAGTGCGATAGGTCGCATGACCTGAGAGAGTCGAGATACTAGGGGACGCATGTTGGGCGTGTGATTGAGAGCTCGAAGACGAGAGTAGAAAGTTGATGCGACAATACAAGATCGAGGCTGGGATACCATGCTCTTTATGAGTCAAGGAAGATATCCAGAAGGTTTCGTGAGTTTGTTCGATGCACAAAACTTTCTAAAGACTGCTTTTTAATACCTTTGTGCGGTCAATAGGCAGTCAACTCTAATCTTGTTTCTGCCTCAACTGAAGTAAATTCACTCTTCAAAGTATAGTGAGGTATATTAGAGAGGTAGAGAAAGCAAGCAACTTATAATTCTCCTCAAGCTCTTTCCTATCTGTTCAACTCTCGAACAACCTACCTATTTAAAGATAGAGTCACCCTTGCTATTTCGTACTCGAGTCCATCGCCATCACCATCATCGGCGTTGTCGTAAAGATCTATAAGCTATCGTGCACAACATGGCATCAATCGCTTACAAGTTGTCCCGGACTGGCACTCGGGCTTTATCCTCACCTCGAATTACATCCTTCAGGCGCACTCCGCCACCGCGACCAGCTCCCCATCCGCTTTGCCCAGCGAAGTACCAGATTTCGCGTAGGGCAATACCTCTACCCTCCGGGCGTCCTAACCCTGAACCACCATTCAATGGTAATGACAGTAAGGAACCCTTACCCTTGCTAGCTGCAATAGTCCTGTGCTAACATTCGACTACTTAGAGAAAATCATCGTATGCGGGATATTACTCTTCTTTACGCTACTATACAAGTCGGAAAAAGCAGTGTGCCGTATGGTGGAGTCTGACTCTTCTGAGAACCTTGATAACCTCTGTATATATCTCGGTTTGCCTAAGTAGATGCCGAGTTCGTGAATAGAGGAGACTCGTCTTAGTCAGTCGGAGTCTAGACAAACTACCTACCTACCTAAGACAAGTGATCAGATTGCGTCGATCGGCACTTGACTCTGGAATAGCAGGTGGGTCGAAGAAAAAGCGAGACTTAGCTGAGGGTATCATAAGAATTAGGATGGTATACCCTAAGCTTAGTACCTAAGGAAGTCTAAGTTATTTTGTCAATAGACTTCTATGTCTTGGTTATTTTTCGGACCGCCTGAATGGTTCATCAGCTTTAACTCTAGCTTTACAAAACATAACATGACCTCAATGTTCTGGTGAGTTGATGGAAGACTTGAAGTGGTTCTGCCACGAAAGCTATAATTGGTCCCAGAGCCTGTACCTGCTTCTTAGCGTATCTTTCGGGAACCATCCTCCGGGCTGCAGGGCTGATGCTGAACCAATCATTTCAGTAGAGCCTGAGTGACAGTGACAGTCAGAACCAGTGCTGCATCTGCCCAGTGGAGGTTAGTAGGTACTACCTTCGGTACCTACTGTATGTCGCATCAAGGCAATAAACAATGCCATCTAATGGCCGACGACAACCCTCTCATGATACAGTACCCATACATCTCCTGCTTTGCTTCACTTCCACTTCTCACCTATCAATCAATCAATTTTTCTCCACTA
Organism: Fusarium coffeatum; assembly: GCF_003316985.1. Classification (NCBI taxonomy): domain Eukaryota; kingdom Fungi; phylum Ascomycota; class Sordariomycetes; order Hypocreales; family Nectriaceae; genus Fusarium; species Fusarium coffeatum. Next base: position 120,122 of record NW_022157957.1, on the reverse strand, counting down.
TAAGACCTAAACATCAAGTGCGACACAGAAAAGATCCTTGCGAAACACGAAACCTCTGATCCCATTCCGATAAGGCGCATTCTTTCTCCACTTTACTGCTTCCTCCACCGGGTCTTCCGGCACCCCAGGAAGGCAAATTCGCCGAGCCGCCAAAGCCAATCCAATACGCAATTGATTAACTTTGTTACGTATCTCCCTCTCTTTCTCTCTCTCCTTCTTGTTCTTCGACAATGGTGAGCCATGAAGAGGAAGAATCTCAACCTCTAATGGCAGGACACGATCCCGTAGACGTCGACGTTGTGCCCGTCAGCGGCAGCAACAGCAATAGCGATACCGAGCACGACAGAAGAAATCGAGACAATGCGAATCATCCAGATGCGCCTCTCGAGTCTAATTCTCGCCTCGAAATCGACGATAGCGATCCTCCGACCCCGCTCTTTGTACAGGACGAGAGTTCATGGAAAAGATGGAAATGGGTTCCTTTTCCTGTTCGACGAGGCGTCAACTGGATCGCTAAATGGTCTCACGGTCCTACGAACCCCCAGCCCTATCGCATAAAGCCTTTCTTCTCGATCATACAAGAATATCCCCTCTTTCTTGTCGAGCGCTTTCTGCCCAAAAGAAAACACCGCCTTTGGCTCGTATTTTTCTACCTCTCTATCTGGATCGTCACTTTTGCTCTGGTTAAGCGCCGGGACTCTGTGGCGAGTGAGATTGAAGGATGGGGCATGCCTCAGACCATCGGATGCGGTGTGACATATTGGGGTAGAGGGAACGCGTGCGGTCTCGATGGAAGTGAGTGCCGTCCCTTCAGCGGTAGCGGATTTCCCTTCAGATGCAGGGCGAATTGCGAGAGCTTTCATGTTCTCAACCCTAGAGCGGTTGGGAACCAAGAAGTTATCTATGCGCCCATGGTTGTAGGTGGTCCTGGGACCAATGGATCGGACGAGGCGGTGTATCGTGGGGATTCGTTCGTCTGTGCAGCCGCTATTCATGCCGGTGTCATCTCCAACCAGAACGGTGGTTGTGGTGTTGTCGAGATGATCGGTCGCGATCAAGAGTACGCTGCTTCCAAGCATCACGGAATCTCAAGCGTGGGGTTCAATTCTTACTTCCCCTTGTCCTTCCGCTTTGCGCCGGATGTAACTTGTTCATCAAGCGATTCACGATGGGAACTTTTAGCCGTTTCGACAGTTTTCTCGGGAGTCTTGTCTCTTTTCACCAATTCGCCAGCTCTGTTCTTCTTTTCTGTCTTTACAGGCATCTTCTGGACTGTTGGTATGGCCCTTGATCCGCCTCCGCATACCTCAGTTGCGGCATTGTTCTCCAATTTGATCGGCAAATTTTTGCCTGCCATGTTCTGCGCATGGGTCATGTATGACAAGATGGGTGTCCGTCGTACTCTCCGTGGTCTCACAGCCCAGATCGAAAAGACGATCTTGTGGCTAGGCGGATGCTGGGTTGGAGCTATGGAGAACTACACGCTCAGCTTTATTCCCATCCAGCGACTAAACAAGCATGATCTGGACCAGCAACCCGGTGCTAGGGCTGCTCTGGCTATCATCATTATTTTGCTCGCCGTGATCATTACCTCGCAGGTGTGGTTCTTCAGGCAAGAAGGACGCCTGATTAAGTACCTCAAGCTCTATGCGCTTCTTGTGGCAGCTATCCTTATTTCACTTACCATTCCAGCGCTCAGTCTACGTATCCACCACTATATCATTGCTCTTCTGCTTCTTCCTGGAACGAGTATGCAAACACGACCAGCTTTACTCTACCAAGGCATCCTCGTTGGTCTATTCATTAGTGGTATCGCTCGGTGGGGTTTCGATCCTGTGCTACAAACATCCCTAGCCCTGCAAGGCGATGCTCAGAAGGGTTCACGACTGCCCTCAATTCCAACGCCGGCCATCAACCTCGGCAACGGAACAGACGCTCTGTCAAACATCACGTTCAAATGGAACGAGCCACCGGCCCAGTTGTACGACGGTATCAGCATCCTCGTCAATGATGTGGAACGTTTCCGCACATATTTCAGCGATGTAGACTCAAAGCGTGAATTTGTCTGGAGCAGAAATAGCAGCTTGAATCTACCAGAGTACTTCCGTTTTGCATACATGGATGGAAGCGAGAGTGGGGATTATACAAAGGCTGGTATCTGGACATCAGACGGCGAGTGGACGAAAATGAAACCTGGTCCGTCTCGGCGAAGCTTGGATAAGGATAAAGATGAATTGGTTCAGCGAAAATGATTTGATGATTTTGTTTTAAATGCGTGGATATACATAGAAAAGTACCTATGATGTGCTTTTGAATAGTGTCATTTTCGATATTGGCGATCCAGATAGATAGATACATAGATATCTCATGACATGATTTGAGCCGACTGTGTCGGCTCCGATAACCCCACTCTTGTCCGATCCGGCGCCGTGAAATTGTGCTTGTTCCGTGATTGCGGAGATCTTTTAGCAATTCGGTAGTGTTTGCTGGTAATCTGAATCAAGCTTGTATTATTGTTTGAAGCGTCTGTACCAGCAAACATTTCAATCATTCCGTGTGACGCTTCTTCATATCGAGTAACATTCAAGCCCCGCTCTTATATCATCTCCAATTCTCAACCTCTCAACCTCTCAACCTCAACCTCAACCTCAACACCATCACCAACACATATCACCATCACATATCACCATCACACAAAACTCACAGCAACATGCCTCCTCGAGTTCCCACAGAAGAGGACTTTGCTCCTCTTTCATCAACTCTTCCTCACACCCTTCACTTCCCCGATCCTCCCGAATCAACAACCACATTCCTCATTCTCTTCCATGGCCTCGGCGACCATGACGTCCCCTACGCAGGCTTCGCCAAAAACCTCAACCTCCCTGGCGTTCTTGGAATCTCCGTCCGCGGCACATCTGTTCTCCCCGCTGCGTTGATGGGCACCGATGTCCCCGGTTACCACTGGGGTGATGATCTCACTGTCGATCCCAACACAGGAGATATCGCTGATGACTCTGGCTTCGAGAAGGCACGCAAGTTGGTCATGGAGAAGCTGATCCAGGAGCTTCTTATTGAGAAATGTGGTTGGGAGATGAGAGATATCATGTTCTTTGGCTTTGGACAGGGTGGTTCGCTTGCGCTTGGTCTCGCAGCTGCTCTCGACACTACATCTCGCGTTGAGGACGTCACAGAAGGAGAGAACACTACAGCACCGGGCAACAAGAAGTTCAAGGGCGTTGTATCCCTCGGTGGCCCGTTGCCTCAGTCGATGGTTTCTACCGTCACCAACCGTCGCAAGAGCCGCACAAGCGTGTTGGTGTGTCAACTACTGGAGGAAGACGCTGTCGACGCAGTAAAGCGAGAGTTTGACGATGTCAAGGTTGTGCAGTGGAAGAGGCGCCAGATGAGCATGCCCATCGACAGAGATGAGGTTCTGCCTCTGATGGAGTTCTTTGCGGATAAGCTTAGGCCTGAAGAATTTTAGATTGGTCCAGGAGGGTTATGCTGGACAATCCGACCTTGGCAGATATGGTATTAAGACATCAATCAGGACGTGAGGACGGATAATCGATTCATAAGGGGTATCATATTGTGTTCATATCCTGAAATAAAAGTACATTAAGCGAATCCTGCATTCTTGTCTCGACAGCCTGTTTGTAACATCTCAGCTAGAATATCCCATTTTGCTGACTGCACATCACTTGTAGCTCTGGCTACGCTGCGCAGACCACCGCACGCAAACCGCAAATGTCTTTCAAAGTCGGACTTGATCTCCTTCAGCACAGTCATAAATGGCTTTCCCATCTTCAACGTCCTCGACTCATCCCTAGCATCATCTTCCTCGTCACTACTATCGATAACGTATCTTGATTTCAACCCAGGCGTTCCAGGCGTTGGTGAGAGATTTCTAGTTGAGAGGCGAGAGACATGTTGTATACGCTCTGCCTCCTTCGTCACGTTGACTGTTTGAGCTTGTTCGAGTCTGATGGCCAGGTCAAGCATGTCGAGAAAGCATTCTCTTATAAGAGTTAGTCTGCTTCCAAGGCATGCTTCATCAACGACCTGTTTTAAAAACGCGGCGTGAACAGAAATCATAGCATCCACATCATGCGCTTCATGCATAGCATGTCTCATTTTGGCACAGTTCGGCGCCAGAACCAGTGTAGCAAGATAGGTCTGAAGTGTAGTGCAGAACCAGAGAACGTTGTTTCGTAGCGAATAGTAAAGTGCTCGCTCGTCCCAATTTTCGTTGTCCGCCCAGTAATTGTCGAGAATCTTGCGTTTGTGCAGGATATACAGGGCTCTCTTCAGTTGCAAGAGCAGCACAAAGATGGTATCGTATTGTGCGTTGCTGTCTTCGGATAGAATCATGCGGATCGGCCAGGCCAACCGATAGTTGACTCTTGTACTTGGCAGAGCAGCCTTGACAGAATCCCGCGCTGTAAGTACTGGTATCCTTAGTGCTGTAGGTTTGATGTATATGGACACTCTTGTCATATCAACAAGAGACGTGAACGCTTCTTGTGCCACGCTAGTGAGGGTGTAGCGGTTATGCCAGTTAGAATCTAATGTGTCCAGCTTTCCAAACAGGCTGCTGGTCCAAGCCTCCGTCGCGGCTCCGTCAGACATGAAGTACAAACGCTCCATAGCCTCGAGGGCAGACCAGAGCCCGCACTCTTGAAAGAGTGTGTTCCTCAGTGTTGTGGAGGTTGTGTTGTATTTGGTTTGTAACCACCCGTCAAATGCAGAATCAAAGAGTTCCGAAAAGGGAGCAAGCTCAAGCCCTTTAGGACACAGGGTTTCGTAATTCAACGGAGGTTCCTGCACCGCCCATTCCGAGCCCGAAGAGACCCAACGACCTAGTCTTTTGAGAACGACAATGTTCTTGCCAGCGTTGAAGATTTTGGCGGCTGCAGGCTGAAGAAAGTTGGGGGCATGTAACTTCCCATCAGTCGTTCGGCGAAGCCTAAACTGTTCACGCCAGATCTTGCTAGGAGATACTTGACTCGGCGCTTCTGAGACGAAAAAGATCTTGTCGCCGGGGACAAGCTTACCCTCCTCCATCCACAGTCGGATAGGACGAAGGTAAACATTGAAGCATTCGACAAAAATGCGCGCTAGAAATTCATAAATGTCTAGCTTGCCGGACAGCTGAGCTATGCTGGCGTCGTCAAACAGAAGTTCGAGGTACCGAAATGTTCCTTGGTTCGGGATATTTTGTATCTGGGCGATAATATTTGAAAGTGAGTACAGCGGCTCAAGCAAGGTAGCCAACTCTCCCTTGACAGAGAGCAAACTGACAACCACGTTGTTCTCAGGCGCAACGAGTCGGGACTCTATCGCTGTTACTTTCCTCTCGAAATTGCTGAGTCGTTTAGCCACGGTATCCTGAAATACCTGAAGATGCGATGCTCGTTGCGGCTTTTCGACAAAACTGCGCAGGATAGCTAGCTGGCGACCTGCCTCGGAGAAGTAGCTTAGAAGAGCTCTATGAGTATCCCACTTTAGATGAGCCATCTGAAATGCAGGATCAACCACGCCGTTGGGTCCGAAAAGGGTCGTGTTTAGTCCTTGTAACATGAACAAGACTTCCCGTACTATATGGAACTCCGTAACTGGAACTTTACGCGCATGCCCTGATGCATCTGTTGGTTTCTCGGTTCTCCATTCTTGCGCTTCTCGAATTTCGTTGAGTTGATCGATGTCCTCAGGATGAATGATGAGATCCTCGGCTATTCTTCCAAGTGCTGGTACTTCAGAAGGCTCAGTGCTTGCATCAGACTCGCTCTTGGCGTCGTCTTCGTAAAGCTCATCGTCAGAACTGTCAGTGTATTTTATTGTCTTCCATATCGCAGCATCGTCTTCCCATCCGTCTTCCTTGGCGATATCCTCCCAGCGCAACTCAAGCTCTGAGTCTTTAGGGCCAGTCCCGAGTGCATCTAGATCGCTTAGTTTTGCGTAATAAGTTGGCTGATCTGAGAGCTCTAATATTAAATAGAGTATTTCAGGATGGAATTTGTCTGGTTTCTCGAGAAGTTGTTCCCGACGTTCAATGAGGGCATCAGCAAGGGCATCCCGGCCGTTGACACGGAACCTTTCTTCCAAGCCATCGAGTTGATGCTCGACCTCGAATTGATTTGTGCGTAGATATGGATGTGACTTTAGTCTCTGCAAGCTAGAGTTGTAGAGAGACTTGAATCGAGGGTTCGTCTGTAATATCATGAGTTTGAGATGCAGTTGCTGGTGGTAGACATCATCATACCTGAGCTGATGAACCAGTCACCGCCTCAACGAGCTCTCCAGTGAGAGAACCCAGCCTTGCAGCAAACGACATGACTCCCTCTCATGTCTTGCGCATTATCATGCCAAATGGCGGTTGTATCATGACTTGTTCAAGATGGATTTGGCGGGGGTTTTCAGTGGTTCAGTGGTTGATGGCGCGTCAGTCGCGTCTAGACAGGGTCCAAGCTCCACTACAATCGCTGGCAGCTCTTATCGGATCGGATCTGATTGGCTTATCTGCTGTGACATCAACCTCAATCATTTGAAACCCCTTTCATCATCCTCTCCAGACTCGATCAATTCTTCCAATTCGGAGACGATTTGCTAGATGAGAACTGAATACAATATTTGGTCTCTCGTATAGTTTGGTATCGTCTATCTCATGGATAGTTGAGCCCCAATTATCTCCCTTTCTTGGCTTTAGAGCAACCCCGGTATTTTTCTTGCGTCCATCTTCACTCCAAAACATGACGGTTGCGCGACCAGTTCGGGCGTTGATCGCCGTCGGATGCATCGTTTGGTGTTTCTTTCTATGGCAAATATTTGCTCCTTCATGGGGTCTAAGAGGTCCCGGCGATCGATACTCCAATTTTGAACGGGACCCCATGTTAGATCGTGAGTCGCAAAAGTGTTGTGCATTGCATTAGTCCATTGCTAACGACGAGGGATTCGTAGCTACCGACGAACCAGAAGGAAAATTACATCGAACGAGTCCGAGATATGCCCCCGATGCGAAAGACAGCGAGCGCATCGACGCTACGCTATTAGCCCTTGTAAGGAACGAGGAGGTGGATGCTATGGTTGCGTCGATGCGTGACCTCGAAAGGACATGGAACTCCAAATTCAACTATCCCTGGACATTCTTCAACGACAAGCCATTCACAGAGGAGTTTAAGAGGAAGACAAGAGCGGCGACCAAGGCAAAGGTCAACTATGGTAGGGTATTCGTCACAACAGAGCAGGATATATACTGATTATGCGACCAGAAATCATCCCGGACGAACATTGGGAGATGCCCTCTTGGATAGACCAACAAGTCTTTGAAGAGTCGGCCAAGATTCTAGAGAAGAATGGAGTTCAATACGCAAGCAAGATCTCATACCATCAAATGTGTCGATGGAACAGCGGTCTCTTCTACAAGCACCCAGCTCTGAAGGACACTCGCTACTACTGGCGCGTGGAACCAAACGTACACTTCTTTTGCGATGTCGACTACGATGTCTTCCGTTACATGCACGACAATAACAAGACATATGGCTTCACGATCAACCTCTACGACGACCCCAAAACTCTTCCTTCTCTATGGCCCGAGACAGTCAAGTTTCTAGCTCAGCACCCAAACTACATCAACAAAAACAGTGCTATCGACTGGGTCACCGATGATATTCGCCGACCGCAGACAAACAGAAAGGCTCAGGGGTACTCGACTTGCCATTTCTGGAGTAATTTTGAGATTGGAGATATGGAGTTTTGGCGGAGTAAGACTTACGAGGACTACTTCAACCACCTTGACAAGGCAGGTGGTTTCTTCTACGAACGATGGGGTGATGCACCTGTTCACAGTATTGCTCTTGGTCTATTCGAAGATCAGAGCAAGATTCATTGGTAAGTCCCTTGGTATTATTTAACAGCACTGGACTAACGAAAACAGGTTCCGTGATATCGGATACCAACATATTCCCTTCTTCAACTGTCCCAACTCGCCAAAGTGCAAAGGCTGTGTTACTGGTCGTCTCACAGATGGTGAAGCTTGGCTACATCGAGAAGACTGTCGACCCAACTGGTTCAAGTACGTTGGCATGGGTTAAAGAACAAGCTTACAACATTGTCCTAGAACATTTTACGCATAGAAAGGGGTACGAGCTTTTGGGTTATGGCAGTTTGGGTCCCGGTTTTGGCGCTGGTGGGAAGCGATCAATGTTCAAGCAAGCTGTATGAAGTATCATGATGACAATGTCTTGTCTGTGTACGATTTGGAAAACGCCCTTGATGATGATGTAGCCTTTTATTTCAGAAATAGACAAAGCCATATATGCACGGCGTTGCTTCGTTGTTCAAAGTGATGGGTATAACTGGTATCTACAACGCTCCGTAGACCGTCACCACGCCTGATGTTCCACCTACGCAAAACTGATCTCCCCAGCCATCTTCCCTCCACGCCATACAACTGACGACGTTACTTCTCGGCTTCTCCTTTCCATCGCGACCGACGGCTTTCTTCTTAGTTTCAAAGCCCTGGGGTCCCCAAGGAACCGTTACCTTGGCCGCCAATTTTCCTGTCAACAAGTCCCATGCCCAGAGCCTTCCTTGACCGTTAGGTGCAGCTTCACCAGCCATGGCATCACCAACCATGACGTACTTTTCTTTACCGCCCAGCAGTGCTTGCAACTTAACGTCCTCGTTCTTCCATGCTGGGTCGGTGTATGCTCTTAGACAAGAGCCGTTATCGCGATCCATGAGACGCAGCTTGTTGTCCAGACTGCCGACTAGCATAGCACGTCCATCACGTGTGAGACTGAGACTAGTGACAGGCGCGCCGATAACATCAGTGGTGACCTTTCCCATACGGATATCATAGCTGCGGACGCGACCATCGACACTTCCTGCGAGAACTTCAGGTCCTCGGACTGCAAGACACGTCACTGCATCGCTCGCCTCTTCAAACACTTGTATGGGCTTGAAACTGCTGCTCTTTGTATCCCACAACCTAACACTGGTATCAAATCCGCCACTCACAATGATGGAATCGCCTTCACCAGCAAAACTCGTACAGTTGATCCGAGAGGAATGACCATGAACATTACCACCGAATCGCTTGGTAGTAACAGCCGTGCTCACATCCCAGAGGAACACGCTGCGGTCACCGCCAGCCGACACAAAGCGCTCATTATCAGCCGCAACGGAAAGACTCAAGACTTCATAACCATGTGCCGAGTATGTCTGGATGAGACGACCCTGAGGGACGCTGTGGCGATCTTCCCCCGGGGCTGATGTACTGGGGAATGGGTTGTAAAGGCGGATGGCTCGGTCCGCTGAGCCGGAGAGGATGTAGGTGCCTGGAGAGGCGGAGTATGCAAGGGCATGGACCGGGCCTTTGAGTTTTTATTTGTTAGTTTACTTGGTTGTTGTTGTTGGTCGTGTCATGTCAGACAGACATTGGGTATCAGCGCGGCATATGCCTCGAGTTGGTAGGTGAGTAGTTGGGAAATGAAAGGGAATGGAATGAGAGGGAGTAACATGATATGATTTTACTTGAAAGAGCAAGACGCCACACCTGAAAGACCAAGTGAAAAGATGAGGTAAGAGTAAGGGTAAGACGAAGAGGGAAATGGATAAAAGGGGTAAAGCGAGACGTTACCATTGGCGCCCAAGAGGTGGGCAGAAGGTTTATCGGGAAAACCCATATCGAGAAGTTGTCATGTCATTCTCTCTCACTGTAAAGCGTTCAGTGGATGTATTGTATCATGAGAAGCCTAGCCTGGAGACGAAGCAGAGACGAAGCTCTGACGTTTCCGCGGCAGAGCTTGTTTCCAAGGTATTACCTAATCAGGCTAGTTGCATATCCGCGTATAAGGCTCTGCTCTAGACCAAAAAGAGACAGTCTCACTACTAAATACACTCCCCCTCCCTCAACTCAACTCGACAATCATGCCCGTTGTGTTTAAAAAAAGGGCACTGCAGTGTAACCCTCAACATGCAGATGCAAAGTCATGATGCACATGTAAGGTTATTAATCTAGGAAAAAGTAAATGCACCAAGTACCGAGAAACAAAAGCAATTTGTGGCGGCCTGTATCCGATTGGTATAGTTACTAACCAAGAGCATAAGCTGCATACAACAAAATAGGGCCTTTGTTGGTTGTTGAGTTTTCGTTTAGGCATCAAGTAAGAGACAGCACAAAGTACATTCTTTATGAGTGTCTCAAGAGCTGTAGTGTCACATCAGAGTCTATGAGTAGCAAATATGTCTGATCCTCCACCACCGCCACCGCCTCCTCTTCCACCTTTGAAGCCATCACAACACTCCCACAGAATTGATCCTCCCCCAACTCCTAAACCCCCACCCAAACATAACCCAGATTCGCTTCCCTTCATCCCAACAACATATCCCTTTTACGGGACCCTTACCCATCCTTCCATTCTCGCCCACATCCTCTGCCTGCCATCCCAGCCGACCCTCCATCAGGCTTCGCTCACCGGCTACGCCCTGACCTCCTGGGGCCAGTACCGCGCTCTTGTTCCTGGCTCGTCATCTTCTGTTGTCTCTGGCTTCACATACGAGGTTCAGACCCAAGGCCATGAGCTCGCACTTGCGAGATACGAGACCCACGCCTACGAAGCTGTGCCATGTTTAATCAGATTAGTCAACGCTGATGGAAAAGTAACCGCTGAGGTGAGCGGAAAGACATTCGTCTATGCGGGCGATCCAAGGGCATTGGAGCAAGGCACCTTTGACAGGAAACTGTGGGAGTATTAAATGGGAATAAGTCTGCCTGCGGCATGGAAAACCGACATGTCATGGGATCGCCATGACGCCGCAGACTAGACCAGGTATCGATGCCTACTGGAGCTTTGTTCCCGGGCTTCGACACTGGAACCGTGATAGAGTAGACAAACATTCACCTTGCATCACTCATTGAGCACTGTGGTTATAATCTTTGTCTTCAAGCCCAACAAAATGTAGGGCATCAATATATTTTAACAGACTTTGGTGCGGCCCAGATGCCTCGTATGCTGGTCATCTCTATGTGCCTGGCTGGCTTCAGAACACTAACTTACGCCCCGCCAAAGGTAAGACCTTGACTTTGGGGCCAGACGCCGAAACTCCTCCCTGTATGTGCAGATGGAGATGTATCATACAGTATGAATAGGATAAAAACAATCAATGCATCGCTATCCCCAATAAACAATGGGCAGGCCTTTGAATCGACGGCCTGCCATATATATGCCAATGACAACTCCATATACTCCGATGCTGATGACAAACCACCATGACTGCAGCGCCGAGAAATGCAACAAATGCAGATAATAAAAACAACACAATGTCCTTCAAGTGCTCAAACAGATGTCATATGGCCAGTGCCATTCCATGCGATACAATGCCATGTAATGCAGTTCGCTGAATCGATTCATCGATTAAAAAAGTGTAGAGTAAATGGTATCCATATCCTTAGGATACAGCTTCTCCATCGGGTTGTTGATTTGCCAGCGAAGAACCTTTTCGTCTTCACGCCCTTCGGAGCTGTAGAAGACGCGGTAGCCTTCGACTGGGCTAACCGGCTGACTGCCACGGTCTCGGATGCGGTGCAGCATTCCAATGCGACCATCAATCAACTCCTGTGCGCCTCGCACGTTGTCCCAGATGGCAAACATGGCCTGAACAACACCCTGAACCATGTGCACGTTCTCGATGATGTCGCTAACATGGGACAGACGCCCACTGGCTGTAAAAACATCGACAGCTTCGGTCAGCACCATTGCAAGAACGGGTGCCGGGGCGCTCAAGACTGTCTGGCCACCGCGGTGGAGTCGCACGAGTGCCTTGGCCATGTCCAAGACCTGAGTCGCATGCTCGTAGCATGTCTGAATGTGAAGAGAAGCAGTCTGAGGTGAGGAACGCCCAGCGGCGAGAGTGTGGCGGTTGAGCTTGATCATGGCGTGGTTGTATAAGAGATGCATGGTCAGGAAAGGGCCGAGTTCTCCTGCCAGTGCTGCGGACTCGAGGTTTGATGCGGTGAAAGCGAGACGGGAAGGCAAGGCGTTACGCCATTCCTGGATACGCTTGAGGATTCTTTGAGACGAGTCCAGATCCGCTTCCATCCAGTTCGCACGTCGAGCCATTCTGTAGATCCGACACACGTCGCTGGACCACAAATGGACCATCTCAACCAGATATGCTGAAATACCCAACTCGCGATCACGCGAAGTTGTGAAACTCGAGACGTAGGGGTTGAAGATTGGGGCGTATCCATCCATTTCACGCTCGAAGCTGTGGGAGTCTGCGGGTAAGCGAGTATAGATGTCTTCAGCGTTGATCATGGAGAGGCGATCAGGGAAGCGGCCATCAAGTCGTTCCAGCATGTAAAGAGACCAGAAGGTTCGTCTCCTAGCTTCACAGTACCCTGCCTTGTTCATACCGAATGGGAAAGATGAGAGACCGGCCTCCCTTGACTCTTCGATTTCGGCGTGAAGCTTCAGGCAAGCGGCTGTTGCGACAGCTGCAGAGATCATCTCACTAGCCTCGGTTGAGCGAGAGATGGAGATGTAGTAGAGAGCTAGCAGAATTCTTGTCTGGACCAACTGAATGCAGTTAGATGTAGTAGACTTTTGTGCGTAGTGAGCAACAGAAGCGTATTCGAAAGCGATTGCCTTGGGTCCTCCAGACAGAGCAACGCCAACAGCAAGAATGCTGTACAGAATCATCAAGTCTTCGGGGGACTTTCGGTGTCCATTCATAACCCATGTCTTGAAAACATTCTCGGGAATGAAGCGCACAATCATGGTGCTATCAAGATGAACAAAGAAATGCGAGATCACTGAGCGGATAGACTGCGGGTCAGACAAGCATGGGTCAGTCCTCCAGGCTTGGTTAAGGACGTCTTCGGAGATTCGAGGGAGCTCAAGGGCAGGTGGCTGAATAGGCAGCTGAGGAGGTCTCGGGGGCTCAGCAGAGGGCATTGGGTGCATTTGCTCTCCCATCGCAACGTAGCTATCGTAGCCCACTCGAAGCCTCTTGTGAGAGCCAGTGTCGGGTGAAGATGGACGTAGGGTGGTGCGCGGAGACACTGGGGAGCTGTTCTCACTCTGAGGAGGTCTTGATGGTCCATCCAGATTCCTGACATCGTCAAGTTCAGCCGGTGGTGTTGAAGGAGAAGTATTATGTCCTCCTCGAGGTCTGCAAAGAGTAAGTAAAGCTGATTTCGAAGTTGATTTACTAACACTTACGCATTCTTGAATTTGCATATTCTGCCAAACTTCTCACACTGAACACAGCGGGGGTAGTCGGGATCACATTTGATCTTCTTCTCGCGACATGTTACGCAAGCGATTGCGAGTCGCTTTCTGGGCTTGCCAGCCTTGGTGACACCCCAATGGGCATTCACTGCCTCTCCATCGATCACTGTTTTGCAATGGCTACCATCGTCATAGAAATAGCACATTCCCTCTCCAGGTACTTCGGTGGCCCTCACAAACCGAGGGAGAAAGTGTGTTCCGGTCCAAATCTTAGGACCCAGCCCATCCTTTGAAGGGACACCCTCAGTTGCTGTAGTGCTCGGTGTTGGTGGTGGAATTGGGGCTCCTTGGGGTGACCGTTGGCCATTGTAAGTGGGAACCACACGCTCCTTGTTGTCGGGGAACTGAAGTCGAAACTGATCTTGGGGTGGTCGGAAAGATCCATCTCGAGATCCTAGAGAGTACTCTGGTCGGTTGTCCTGATGTACTGACCACCTACCAGACTGTCCTTCAGCGATGGACTCCTGACGAGAGTGCTCCCCGTCACGGTACCTAGGCGATGCTGAGCCAGAGTAAGATCGAGGTAGAGCATGTAGTGACTGTCGGTCTGCTTCAAACTTGTTATCGTAGCTTCTAGGCTGTGTTATAGAAGGTGACAATGTCTGAGGGAAGTAAGATGCCGAATGGTGCCTGTCACCCGACGGTGCACGGGTGCGCTCTCGGGGCGTTGTAGTAGAATAAGTGTTGGTGTGTTCGGAAAGAGGTGAGTGTGCTGGTCGACCAGCTGCTGGGGGTCCAAAGATACTGCTTAATGAAGGAAGTTGTTGTCGAGGAGCAGCTTGTGTAGCCGACTCTGGCCTTGTTTGCTCTCCATTCATCTTCTGATCTGCGGGCATGTCTGTCATCAGAGACTTATCATAGTTGTTCATGGAAGGCGATGTAGGCGCAGGCGAGATCCAAGGTCGATCCGCGGATGAGGTTGAGTTAGTAGAGTAAGATGATGCGCCTGGGCTCTCCAATTCTGGAGGGGTATTTGGGAAGACCAAACGGGGACGAGAATCTATGCTAGGTAGGACACCCATTGAAATAACTACTCGATATGACTCGAGTGGCAGCAAAAGAGCATAACTGGGGTTCGAAGGAATACTGTTGTGGAACAAAACTTTTGAGGTCAATCAAGGCAAACCACACGGCGGCTGGTGGGGGAAGCCAGCAATTATCTATCCTTCTCGGATCGGATACAATAATTACACCAGCGGCGCGGCTCTTTTGGGGCCAGTGTTGCTAAGACAGGCCACCGTAAAAGACGCGGTGGTACCCTAATACGGATAGTTCAGGACCAGGAACAAGCTGGTCCAGGAAGGGGAAAGGAGGGGATGTACCAATCCTAACACGACCCAAGCTGTCGGGAAGGTTGGGCGTGTCTGTACGGTAATGCGATGGTTCAAGCTCGGAGAAGAATGACACAGTCCACGCCTGGTTTGCAAAGCTCATTCAAGTTTCAACTTTCGAGCGTGTAGATAAAAGAATACAGTAGAACCAGGGCACAATCATGAAAAGATGAAATCTCTCGGAGACTTTTCGAAATATGCACTGACTGTCTGACTTCCATGGCTGGCGATAGTCGTGAACCGCTTCACTAACATAACAACCGAAGCGCCTCCGCGTGGGAGAGGCGTGGGCGTGCACACAACTGCCAGGCGTGGCTGTGGCCGTGGCTCTATACTAGATTTACGACAAGACGGATCAAAGAAGGTCCAACGGAGACGTGCATCCCCGGTCCCAGTCTCTGATATTATCCCAGTCCCCCAATCCCGCCACGCAGAATGCGAGTCCCGGCGCCGTCACCCGCACGTGTGGTGTGTGTTGTAGAATAATCTTTGGCCTTATTTGCATGGGATACGATGGGCCTGGGCTATGACTTGCGGATACTAGCGCAGGTGTTGAGCGATGCCAGGTCACTGGCCATCGACACCAGCAGCATTGCGGGTACATCATGGTGTGGGAACCAGCCCAACGGCTCTCATTGTGCATACTCCTCCCCAGTAGAGAGTAACCCGTACGGTGCAATACAGTACGGGCCTATGTAGGTATGTTGCAACACCGGTGCTTGATGATGATCCTCTATGCAGACTCTGGACGTTCACAGTGACAGGGCCCAGGGGGCATGTATTGCCGGGCACCGGGGGACGGGGCCGGGTGGGCGTGGCAGCCCAGAGTCTGGGTCTGGGTCTGGGGTGTGGTGTGTGGCTGAGGAGATGATGACTGACGGCTGATGGCTCCCCACAGCCTAGGATGCCAGACGCCGGCGTTGCAGCAGGCGACCAGCGGGTTGTGGGATGACTCCAGAAAGCCGCGCGCGACGACGGGACGGCAACAGACTAGACAAGACAATCTCCAAAAATGGGGGCACTACCTGTCATGATTCAGCCCAAAATGCTCCATGACAAGAGTCAGGTAATAACCAAAGAGTGGCGCTTTGCGTCAGCCATAGATCCCTGATTCAGATTTGGAGACAAAGCGTCCCAGGTCAGCTTCAGCAGCTGAGTATGTAATAAACAGTCAAGACGATGCCATGGCAGTTTCAGCGACAGTCAGACTGGGAAACACCTTCCTCCCTTGGTAAAATAAAGTCTAGGGACGGTTGATTAGAGAATAATCTCAGGGTTCTCCACGAATAGAGAGTATCAACTCTTCCAGAAAAGACGTCTTTGTAGGGGCGGCCGCCCGCCGCCTGTAGCCGCGCTTAAACGCTTAGAACTCTTTCTCGAACAAGACAAGTATCGAACCTTTTCCCTTTAGATTGCGCGACGCAAACCATAGTCAAGAGCCGTTAGTCTTGGCACCATGAAGAATGTCCTCAACTCGGGTGGCGTATGTGCAAAGACTTTAATTGCTGGGGTGCTGTGGCGTTCTCGGCAGAAGTGTTGGAGCATGTCACACAAAGACACATGCCTCCTGTCAGCAACTGCTTGTGCTTCACCATGACCATCCATGTACCGGCAGGCAACGGACAGTAATATCGCCAAACATAGTCGTTGCGAGGATTCGGACTTGTCGCAAGGTCAAATTAGGATACGCGAAAACGCTGCACAGGATATGCCACTATAATTCAGTTCAAGCGACCCTACTGAGTTGGTCATCAATCTCTCAGCAGATGGATCCATACTAAAATGGATCGTTTGAGGGATGTGTGGCCACTATCAGAATAGAATGAGGGTCTATTATCAAAGTAGAAATGCTTGCGACACTGGGCGTTTTTTGGAAAGGGGAAGTGCCGTGGATATGACGCATGGTTTAATAAGCTCGACGGCAGAGGCGTTTTCGATGCATTTCTTGTCGCTTATGCCCAGGGCTGCGCCAAGCGAGACGGCACGCAGTGGCCTCTGTCGTCTCTACTCAGGGCCACCATCAGCTGAGGGAGTCCTTAAATCGGCAAACAAACGGCGACGCATTGACCTCGGACACTTTATTTCAACTCAATATCCCGGCGGCACTGTCGTAAATCCAAACGCGGCGTCCTCTGGTGCCTTCGCCTGGCCTGATGTGCCTGTAAATTGGGAGTAAAATACCAAATGCTTGAGCAAAAGTCGCAATCTTTGATGTCTCCTCGTCACAAGAGCCTGGCTGACGATAATGCCCGACTAGCGGGCATTCGAAGGTCATGTAGATGCAGAATCGCTGATTGGTGGTGCGATATGTGGACTGTAATACCACTGACTGATGTTGGTAAGACGTTCAAAAAGAGTAACAAATGTTGGCTCCCCTAGTAGAAACAAGATGAATCCTGTATCCGACGGGTTCTTGACCCGAACCGCACGCTTAGCATACCTGAACGTTTGAGACGCAGGCATAAACTGTTGACCAGCTGTTTCGCCCAGCCTCATTCTGTATAGTCCTTTATGGCAGAACAATATAAGAATGCTGAGCGTGCTGAATAGCGCAAGCTCCTAGTGCGTAGATGATCTATTGCCCCAGATTCGCAGGGCTGGAGGGCCAAGCTCACCAGCCAGAAGCTTGAACTAATATGATTATTGCCATTTTTAACACCATACTTGACAAGACGCTCGGCATACCTAATTGAGGGATCCTTCCTGAGATAACGCCAGCAAAGATAGTATTGCCAAGCCTTGTAATACGGGGGTCCTCAGAGCTCTTGACACTCGACACTACCGAATTTGGCAAGCTGCATGTTCGGCTACCAGGTCGGAAAACGGTGAGCTGGAGTTGGAGTCCGAGTCGTCAGGACACATAGCCTACATGACACAAGCATCTTCCCATGCTGGTATCGTTTGGGGCGTCATAGGGCGACCTGCCGTTGCGAGAGCATAGCACATTTTATATCTGAATGCGCTCTGTACAAGAAATAAGAGCTGGAGGGTTCCATTGAGTAGCAGGATGTTTTGCGTCTACCCCTCATGCGCGGTTATTCTTTCTCGGGAGGCTGCCAAAACTCTCGTCGATCTCCAGGGCGGGACGATAAACTTTGTCGTAGCGGGTTTGCAGAGCCTCTGCACAACTGTGGCACCGTGGTCCTATCGAGAGCTTCCTGGGGAGATTTTGCTTTTCGCGCAGTGCCGGCCTTTGACCCTAGATCGTTGGTCCCCGGATCCACGGTATGACGTCTTGGCTGCGTGCGGCACATGGTTCCAAAAGGGGAGGTGGCATGTCACGGCAGTCGTACGATCTTTTGGCGCTAAATCTTGACCGACACCTCATCGTTTCGCCGTCATTCCAGTCGGTGGTGGAGTAGCGTAGCTTCGGGTATAGGTAGGCGTCCAGATGTGCTGGTCATTCCGGAAATTCCCAGGAGGATCTTGGTATTGCCGTTAGCCTTGCCGTAGTGACTGTGATCAGTGTGATTGGATCTACAGTACGGCAAGTTGTTAGCTCAGAGGCCCAAACGCACACAAAGTAATTGTTCGCCGAAGCAGGATGGGAAAGAGAGATAGGGGAAGAATGAGTAAGCAATGACGAACCGGACCCGAGAGAACGGGTTGCTCCACTCCGATAGTCCCCCTTAGCGGAAATACAAGACGTGTTTGGGGAAATAAGGAGTTGATATCCGCCAACTCCGCAGTTTATTATTCAAGAATCTAATTACCTGTATTGGCAAAGGTAGGACAAAGAGTGGGACACGATGGTCTTGGAAAATGATGAATCTGAATCTAACATCTTGTTTCAAGCCTTGGGGACAAACGCCACCAACGGATGGACTCTCCGAAATCTGCAGGTGCGAATCAACGTTTTTGTGGTTGTAGAAGGCGTACAGGTATCCGTAACAGAGGCAGGTACTGCAGACGTTATGGATGTCACAGTTGCCCTCTGAGGAAGGCACGACGGTGAGTGCAAGTAATAATACCCAAGGCAGTTACCGGGGTATGCCTCCTCGGTAGGTACCTTCCACATTCACTTCTTCTTACTCCGTACCTGCTATTCTACCAACGAGCCTTTGCAGCTGCCAGGACTGCCAACCGGAGACTCGGAAGCACGTGCCACAAGCACAACCTCGTTCACCACTTTACCTCTCGTCCGGAGATTGATGCATGGATAGACGGATGCCGGCCTGTAAACATGTCCCGAAGTCCGCATAAGATAAGTCTAGGTACCTAACTTCGGATATTTTGGGGAAATTTATTCGGAGCTCAGCCACGGTGGCATTGCTTCATTTACAGCATGGGACGGTACAGCACCGTGTTGAAATCATCCTACCTACACCGAAGTGGGTTCAACAAAACAACCTCATGCATTGCGTCAAACCAGAAACACGGCTCAAATATCCAAGCGACATGCGCATGCCGTTGGTTACTATACGTATTAGGCTGCACGATTCCCAGACATTGATTGACCTGATACATATGCAGATGATGTCTGGGACGGTTCCCCCAGGCAGCCAAGAACCGTCAATATTCACACCATAAGCCGCCTGTAACGCACCCATTGCATTGTCGGCAAGACAGGGAACACTTCCTGGCGCCCGCTGGCGTCGGCCGCTGAGAATGCTTCAATCAGAGCACAGGCATGGCAGGGAATGATATGGCCTCGGTAATCTACCTGTGCCACAGAGGCGTGCCCAATGCTATCTCGGTTACTGGCAAATACCCTGGAAGAACGAGCTGTCAGATCACTGTGATCACTCATCAAAAATTCAAAATCTCCTGCTTCCACAGAGCCTTCTACCCCGGATCCACTACCGTGTCGCGGATCTCACATGGTGCTGACAGGGCTTTCCTCCTGTTTTCCCTATTCGGCTTCATCTCCGGGGCTCGACTGGCAGGGGCCTTTCTTTGTTGCTTTTTCCAACCTTGTCTCCACTCGCTCGGCCGAGTCCCCAGAGGACACCTTGTTACCATGATTGGCACCTCGCTTCGTCGGCTGAGTGCCAACGTGGACGCCCTGCTTGAATGAGTGGTTTCAGCTACAGGTGGTAGAGACAGCTCGTGGGAAAGATCAACAACGTTCGACCTAAATGCATCATCGCACATGAATCTTCGTCGTCACGAAATCTTACTAACAAGGAGTGGTTGGCAGTTGGCTCACCATCACCATCCCATTCAGAAGACAGCGTCTTGGCTCAGATGCCGCAATGCGCTGTCTAGGGAGGTATGAGGGGTTTAATATTAACCACCCACTTGACTCAATGCTACTACATTCAATACTGGGGCACTTGGCATCGCAGATGGTCATACAGCATGATGACATTAAGACGTTTATGATGTTCGCATTTTAAAACTGAGTCGCGTGTGTTTCAAGGCCACTCTACACTTAGTGGAAATCAGGAACATAGCACTCATTCAACTTACACCATAATCTCATCCACTGTACAAGGATAGCTTGGTAACTGCCGCTATGGAGGGATGCCAAGACCTTACTAGGATGTTCGGACCAACGTAACGTGGGCGCTGGGGTCAAGGGGGGGGTGATTGAAGCCTCCCAGCAACGGTCCCCGACAAGGAGGTGTGCAGACAACAGCCCTTCCAACAGTGACCTGCCACCCCACACCGTTGGGCCCGGCTTACATCTTCTCTCTCGGTCCCGACGGGAGCGAAAGGGAACCTGCCTTGACTCGGCAATTCGCAGCCACACCAATCATGTTGCATGTCTGTACTCTAATCTGACCAAAACGGGCTGGGCTAGAGTTATCGTCATGTACTGCTATCAATCAGCACGACGGCTTGTAGGATACAGTCAAAATTCGAGTTATCAGAACATAGCTGCTTCTGGTTAAAGAAGCCAGAGCAGTTCTCGGCGCATCATCACGCAATACTACCAACCAGCCAAAAGCACGTCATGAAGCCCGAGTTTTTTCCCCGTCTTAACTGGTGTTGGCACGCAGCCTCCACGATATGGCCCATTATTTCACTGTCAGGATGCCCCACCAATACGTCGTGCTTGAGGGGCAACGATCAAGTCAAGGATATTCGTCCGAGTTAATCAAACCCTCGTACAAAACTGCATAAACGAGAAGAAATGGTTACTGTGGATCGGCAGAATAAACAAACCGGCAAACGTTAAATAAAGGATGTACAAACGGTATTGCGTTCCGCATAGCCATCTCTGTTGCAAGTACCATGTGCGAAGGGCAGGTGTATATCAACTTCCAAGCCCAGCGTAGCAACAATCAGCGCAGGACGAACCATGTCGATGTCAAACAGTACGTGAAAAAGCCCATGTGTCCGAATGCTGACATGATGGCCAACAGCCAGATACCGCACTTGCATATGATGAACGCGCAACAAAACCGCGATGGTCGAAACCCCTGAAGAGCCTAAATAGAGCTCGCTTGTACTTACTTTATCCGGCTTAGATTCCAAAATAAACCGGCAATTGCTCGATGGTACGGACCTGGAACTAGACGGATGTGCCGCGGACGGCAAATGTCGATCTTCGGTACGGGCACTAAAGCCCCAAGTCCGGAATTAACACTCCGTTGAAGATGGCCGGGTATATGTTTCCTTGCAACAAGGCTGCAGTTGAAATCATCAGATTCCAATCTCGGAAGGGCATTCGAGATGAGTGCATCAAGTCTATGCAGATCATGGCTTGGGACGACATCACCGGCAATATGGGATTGCCTCCGATACCGAGCATGCGGATATTCTAGCAAATTACTTCGACATGTCGCACAACAGCCGGCATTTAACGGTCTGTACTTCCATGCGAGCTTCGCAGGCACTGCGATACGATATGCCAGGTGTAGATCTTTACGCACGCCCAGCCGCGGAATGAACAACACGCGCGCGAAAGTCACCCTGTTTCCTCGATTGGTCGCTGGATTTTTAGCTGGAGACACACTAAGTCGCGAATTCTTCCTCACGGACCAATGGCTATTCGACTTGAATTTAGACGGATTTCCATTTTGGTCGTCGACCTGTCTGTGCCGAAATTGGAAGGCTGTAATATATATTGATCCCAGCAGTTGGGACACTGGTGCAAAGGTTTCGCTTGCTACCGACGTTACTACACAAGGTCTTGAACGCAATTCTTCGGAGGTAAACGCAAGTGCAGGGTAGGATGCCGATAATACTCGGTCATTACCCTTTATGTCGACAGCAGGGTTCTCACCTAGATTCGTGGAAATGCAGTGGACTCCTCACTGCCTGGTTACATCCTCTATCTATGCTTGTGGGTAATCTTCTACTGTTGTTGCACCCTGAATACAGGATGCTCATCATGCAGCAGAAACTGCGGGAACATATACGCATTCCTGGTGAGTTCTCGACATCAGGCCATAATCCTACGCTAGAGGAGGCTCATAGGGTCCACAGTCGTTCAGACAGGAAGGTGAGATGGATGGAATCCTGCTACCTAGCGTGTAAGCCAACTCGCCTCCTAACGAGGACCGTTCCTTGTTTTTTTTATTGCCCAAGAATCAATGGCTCTGGTTATGAGTGTTGGAGGCATTCACTTGAGTGGTGGTATGTCGATCTGAGAACATTGAACACTTGAGCATGAACCCGAGAGTGTATCATGATTGACTCGGGGTCCATTCACAACTGGTCAACTGCCGTCAACGGTTTGCGCTCTTTTAGAAAGAAATCCCGAAATCCCATATCTGTGGGATAGAAGCGCATTGTATCGGTCTGCCGAACTCCAAACCCAATCCAGTACACGCAGGCAGACTTGGACCCTCAACTGTCCATCGCAAGCCAGGGTCTTTGCTCGGCGTCGAGTGCAAACAATGATTGGAGGACAAAGTTAAATTCATCAAGTTACTAGAGTACTGCGGTGTGCAGTCCCTCGTCAATCCTTCAGTTCGG
Organism: Fusarium coffeatum; assembly: GCF_003316985.1. Lineage (NCBI taxonomy): Eukaryota > Fungi > Ascomycota > Sordariomycetes > Hypocreales > Nectriaceae > Fusarium > Fusarium coffeatum. The sequence continues at coordinate 97,627 of NW_022157957.1, read as the reverse complement.
CACTCTGAGCCTAATAGCATGAGGACAATTCCAGGGGCGTATTCCAGTACGGCCAGTGGTGGGTGCACCACCAACAACCAGGAAGCAGTTGGTCGTTTCTGTCTCAAATGAGTTTGGGGGTATATCGCTTTCGGCCAATTATATATGTTTCGGAGCTATACCGAGTTTCGTCAAGGGGTCATGCCTCTAGGCTCTAGGCTCTAGAACGGCGTGCGCTCGTCATTGCGAAATTCGCTTATGATTTTCCCGCTGTCACTCGTGGTCTCATCTCAGATTCGGAGATTGGTGGCCTTAAATCCTTCTTGATACGGCTATCGCTTCAACCACAACGCCAAGACAGAGTTTACCGTGCCTGATCTGAGCTGCTCGGCAGTCAATTGATTCAACATTAACACCTATACACATATGGCAGTGCGCTGGAGTTTTGCACAACATCTGATGCGATCGGAAACACAGGTGTTGCTTCGACTGTTATATTGTTCAAGGACCTGCCGAATTCGAAAAGGCAATACGTAAGAGAGCCTTCATGTCTGCAGCTGTGACATGCCTCGGAGCGATAATTTCAATAGCACTACGGAGTTCGGATACATTTATTAGAGTTCATTAGAACTGAAAGCATTGTTGATCGACGTCCATGACCCTGGCTTACGGGCTTCTAGCGTATTATCGTCAGTGAAGCTTTACACAACCCGAAAAAGTCTAAGCATAGACGCACATGTGATAGTCTGTTCCATCCTGGATCATTTATGACAGATTTAGGACTGGCGCCGGCTCTTTCACCCGATCTGGATCAGCGACAAAGTACCGGCGTTCTAATGCAACGCCGGTCCACTGATTTGGAGACCTAGTCCGTCCTGAAGTCTTGTGAGGCAGAGGCTTGAGAGGGTCTCTGGAGCTCCATCCACCATTAACTGGACCGCAATGCGATTTTTATCTCTGACGGTACTGTACCCGGCTGCTACGTTGGCTACCCCTAAGGCTGAGTCATGAACTAACCCGGCTGGAGACACGGATTGACTCGGCGAATGTCCATCGGTATATCGCCCAACTTACATCCACGGCATTATCTGGCAAGCTAGGCTTAGTGTAAAGAAAAAAGGAGAAAGAAAGGTGGGAGATCCACCAAGATTGATGCATATCGATCCCGTGTCGTAGCGTATCTCGCTGCACCCCAAGGGCAAGACACTGGTTGACGTTGACGAGCGAGCAAGTGGGCGCACCATTCAACGCTGTGCCCTGAGCCCTTCTGACGTTGCTGATTGCTGGTGCTGTTGGTTACATCTGGTAAGATTCAAGACGCGGCCGAGAATGACGCCGTAGAGTGCGGCTTATCCCAATCCTCAACACCCCCATCATAACCTCAGTCACAGGATCCAGGGGTCTTGGCTACTGCCTACAACGTTGTGCTATTGGACAGAATACAGGCCTTTTCGAGGCTCTATTGTCAAAAACTATGTAACCATATCGGCGAACAGGATCAGCATCAGGATCAGCATCATGATCAGCGCAGCAGGAGAGCGATGTTTCTGATAATCACTGTTTTCATTTCGACTCACGGTTGAACTCGAAACCAAACTTTTATGCGGCTCGTCCGGGATATATTCCGCTTTCCCTGCATCTTTGATGCTATTAAGCGAGTAACAAGGTTTTTAGAGGTTCTGGGGTCGGGCGGCCGAAACCACGACGATACGTACACGTACGTACGTACCGTATATGCGTACAATCCGCTACGTACAGCTGGGTCAGGTACCGTTCACATGTACCGAAGAGAGATCTGTGGCGCAGGTGTGTGTGCGCGCTTTGAGACAAAGAGATTGACCGATACTGACTCTGTGTCTCAGCTACCGACGAGCTATAGAGACTGGAGTGTCAAGGTGTCGTTGAGATGCCGGACCCAAGGCCTAAACCATCCTAGTGTGTTTCTGTGCGCGCGCTACTCGGCATTTCGAGAAAGTCCGTAACGTCGGATAACCATATCCAAGATGAATTAACGACCAACCGGTACTTTACAGAGGGCGTACGGATACAGGACAGGGCATTACGGTACTATGCAGTGCCGTAAACAATTTACAGACAGGGCAAGGCAAGGAAGAAAGAAGCTTGTTCGAGTCAACTGAGTTTTACAGATGAGCTCTCTGCTCTGCTCTGCTCTGCCCTGCGCTATCCTACCCTGTCAGCCTGACTAGGATGATACCCAAATCGGAACCAGACCCCGTCTGTGCCGCTCTGACAGCTGGCGGAGCTCCGACACTGTCTTGTGCAACACAAGTTATTCCACAATAACGAGTAAAGCAACACAACATAGCCATACAATAATTCAACCTATGTCCCTGGTCCTGCTTTCTTGGCATATGTCGCTGACTGGTTTCTTACTGTTCATCATGTCTTGTTGGTTACATATCTCACATCTCAGCACACGGCAAATCTTTTCCGTGGACCACAACGATGATGAGATGGGATGGCATATACTAAGACATAACGCTCACGCATAATGGTCCCTTGAGAGAAATACAATACAGTACTGTACATACACCTCCGTTACCAGCCAATCAGCAAGTGCTGGTTCGACGGTATACGGTTCAGCTCCACCGGCACTTCTCACACCAAACCCGTTGTCGCTGTGATTCCGATGCCCTGGATCCTAGCAATGCAATGGATACATCCTCTGCATACGGGCCACAACCACAGTTACCCAGCTGATGAAACCGGTAGAATGGTATGAGACCTGCGAACAGGTAACCCGAATTGTCAACAGCATGTGGCAAGGTCAAGAAACCTCTCTTTAACTCACCTGTCAAGGTGCCCTGGAAGATCGACTGGAATTGGAAATGGGGCGCGAGCCAATCTACCAATTAGAAAAGACCCTGTACGAGCTATCAGTCCAGGCCAGGGGAGGGTATCATTGTTGGTGAGAAGAATGCGGATGCGACAATGGCAATGTCAGAGCAAAGATTTACATGGGACTTTTGGCACACATGCCAGCGTAACACTCGTGACGCAACGCAGCGAGTGAATAAGGTATTTGTGAGCTTTACACACGACAGGTCCAGGATATAGGTTAGGTGACTTTTGTTGTTGCCGTTCCTATTACCAGCCATTGCCATATACACATTATCAAGACATGTGACGATACATGCTTGAAATAATTTTGAATAGGTAGAGAAGCTCATCCAGTCACTAAGAAATGCTCTTCTCTTTTCAAGTCAGATACGCAATCCTGCATTTAGGATTCATGTTGGTGTCTCTGTATTCATCCAAGATCTACACTTGCTGTAAAGGTGTAAGCCTGCATCCGTTGGACAGCTGAACACATAGCCTATACGGTAACAAACGCTACATAAATGATACGTTACATGAATAAATGAACACAACTTAGATGGCGTTTGTTGCATCCCGTCGACATCACTTCCTTGAACCATCAGATGGAATCTGATTACTGATGTATCACAACATCCCGTAAACTGTATATCTGAAACGTATCTCAATCTTGACTGAGCTATGAGGAAGGTGAAGATGACTATATATACGTACGTGAAGATTAGATGTCCTTGATTATAAAGTTGGAAGAATGTCAGGTTCAGGTGCGATATGTGGTGAGTTGATCGTATCTTGTTCACCAACTCTACGTCTATTCGGCAGAGGGCTTAAACACAAGCTCTATACGAGGTTCATAACACTGTTTCCAGTATTGCCATGCGGTTGCTGCGGTCGCTTATAGGTGTCGACCGGTAGAAATCAAGGTCGGCGGTTGGAGCCATTGTATCGATGGTTAAGCCTCCCAGCTATTGGGGGCTGTCTGTATCATCCGCAGACAACAAGATTAGCAACATGCGCCGAGTTTAAGATTTAATAGAAGGGTTTCACGCAGTAAATTCATATGGGAACTCTTGTTGTGGTGTATGTCCGCTCGAATTCACTACCGTGGAGTGCAAGTAGATATACCCCTATACCACCGAAAGACTGACTGAGTCCTCGTCCATTGAGCTGTCTACAATATCTTGACGCCATTAGAACAAATAAGGAACCGCTGGCATATGACTGTCGAAGTAATTTGAATGTTCAGTGTGTGGTGGTTGTGTTATTCACTGTACCACTGAGCCTGGACACGGGTAACTCAAAGATAGAACTCGGTCAACTTCAAGAACAAACAGATAAGATATGGAGCGGACTTGTTATATAGCTCAACTCGCTGGTAATTCATGTATCTATCATATTAAGAGCCTATTGGTTCTGTGCAACTTCTATTCTATTGTTCCTTCTGAGTTCCAGTTTGCCTGCAAGAGACGACTTTTTTATGAAGAGAACAATGACCGCACTTCCAAAGATTGAGTAGCTTGTGAAGGCATAACTGATACAGAATGCGTGTTAGCATTGACTTGTGCACTCTCTCCCTTCTTCTGGGGCCGCCGGTGGTCATGAATAGGCTCAGCACCGAGACTTGTGATTAAGGCTTACCATACGTTTCTAACTGGTCATGTGCATACAGCAAGAGCGTCTAGACTGCTTCTACTTTCTACAAACAAGATGAGGTAGTTATCTAGTCTTATGAGACTGCTCCGCTCAATGCGTGCGGATGTAAAACTTTTGGTCGTCAGTGGTTTGAGGAGATGCTGCCAATCCAGCGTCGACTGCACATGATATGTAGGACGGAATCACGCCGAAACCGATAAGAATCCTTCAAAAGATAGCGTGCGCTCAAATATGAAGGAAGTCAGTTATTTACCTATTACAGCTTACTTGAAAAGTTGTCTATCAGCGAGGAGTTTGTAGAGGAGATGACCATGCATAGGTGACTGGTGCTTCTATCTCAGTATCTTAGATACACAGTCTTCCCCAAAAGGTATTCGAGATATGAATGAGACTATTCTAACTGTTGGATGCTAACTGGAAGGAGATCACATGCAATCTGCCGTCTTGCCTCGACATCTTGCTGGAAAGAGAAGAAGACGGGATGATATATCGATCACATCACCTCGTGATCTGCAGATATAAAGATATAGGGAACAATCAACCACATCAGACCAGCTCTAATGTTTCTATCTTTCGATGAATGTACCATGAAGCCTGAGCATTGGAATGAGAGCTTGATTGGAACATCGAAATATCAATGCTGCTGTCACTCGTACATTGATCAACAGGTGCAACAAGTCGGGGGCTCTATGGTGTATAGAGTGATGTCGGAAGAGGCTATATATAGCACGAGAGCTTTATGAAGTGTTTGTTCACTGACTTAATGATAGCTCACACACTCTCTCTACCTATGACAACTCGAAGTGTATGTGGTCCATGAAGGTGATTAGAACAAACCACTTATAAGCCAGACATCCGAGTTTCATGACACTATGACAGTAAATCCATTCAGAAAGGATGCTGGATAGATTGGTTGTTGATGCTCAAGGCGGAATTCATCACAAAATATGTCCAAATACCGACGTCTTACACCATCACGAAAATAGCCATAGGAACAGATCACATCATTGATGCTGATCTCACACCACTTTAGTAAAGAAGAATAATATAGACAGCTATGCGGGTGAAATCGCTTGGATGAAGAAACAAAGTCGTACGAGTTGTTCTGCAATTTGACAACCAACAAGCCGAAGACTGCGGTTTATTGGACGGGCTATTATGCATCGGGTTTCGGATTCTACGTGGGGTAAAAGACCGAAAGAATAAATACAAGCTAATTGAAGTGTCGATTACATTGATGTTGGATTCGATGATATAAGTCTAGACATCTATCAATGTGAGTTGTAATCTTGGACTTTTATACTCACTCACTGCGGCATATCTTGAGTCACCTTCACAACCCAAAATGACAACGCAACTCACTTCTCTCACCAATTTCTTCCGCGACCTCACACCGCGGAACAGATATATCGTTATCGCAGTAGCAAGCGCCCTCATTGGTTTTCCAATCCTGCGCATTGCCGCTGAAGATTACCGTGGATATATCGCTCTCGGACCCGGCGGACCGCCTCACAATGTCATCGGATGGCTGGGACAGATTCTCCTAAAGCCACTCAAGAAGGAGCCTCTTCATACGAGTTGCTATAATGAGAAGGCCATAAAAGCTTCTGGTCCGAATGGAGGTGTTGCGTTTCTGAAAGAGAAGGATGTTCCTGTTCGTGAGGCGCCAAGACCGAAGATTGGGAGTTGGACTGCGCCAAGTCGACAGTTGACTGATTTGGCGAGTAAAGATATCATTGAGGTATGTTCTCATAGTAAAAGTACTCGATAGTGTTGCTGACTTTTGCAGGCCTATCAATCATTCCTCTCTTCCCTAGCATCAGAGTCACCGACCAAGCTCAAAATCGCAACTTCTACCCTCGAGCGCCACGGCCCAGCTCTTTTTGTAGCATCAGATAATCCTTCCCATCCTATTGCGAAGAGCATGTACAGAGAAATTGGGCACATGCATGGCAGTGATGGGTCATTGCATCTTAACTTGGCGCCCAAAGATGCCAAGTTGGTGCTGGAGAGAGGCTGGGGCCAGCGTCATCCTTTGGCTGGAACGGTTTTGTATCTGGGGGATGTTATGGTTTATGCCCCGAGGAGTGAGAAAGAGTTAGAGGTTGTAAAAGGGATTACTAGGGCAGCTGCTAAGTTTATGCTCGGGGAGGAGGCTTGAAGAGAGTGTGTATCATGAGGGAATGGAAGGAGGATAATGTTGATGAGTTTACTGTACTTAGGCTTTTCTTACGTGCTTACTTTACTGTATCAACAGCGATATTCTCATGCACTTGAATAGATGAATTTAATATTATGTGTGCTATGATGAACAAGTGACGAGCAATCTACTAAGTGACAGTGTAGAGCTCAATGTCAAGTAGTGGAAAGAAGAAGGCCCAAGAATACCAACGGTATGCTCTTGAGCGAAGACAAAGTGTGTCAATTACAATAATAAGTATCTTGAATATTAATAAGATGAGATCCGAAAAACACCAAAGAATCATGTTGTGTGATCTGTGAGCATGCGCGGGTGGGTGTCATGTCATACCACAGGGTAGGTAGATTTTTTGGAAACCCTATATTATCCCCAATTTGTGCAATTCCTTCACCACAAAAAAGCAGCTTGGCGCAGTGGAAGCGCGGTATGTTTAACAACTACTCCTCAAGCAATCAACAAATGACTAACTTGCCACAGCCGGGCTCATAACCCGGAGGTCACTGGATCGAAACCAGTAGCTGCTATGGTTCTATTTTTTTGCATTTTCTTTTTCTTTTAACCTTATCACTCACTGACTCACAAGTACTGTATATGCCCTAACAAGAAGCCAATTCGCCACCACAGAAAAGCAGCTTGGCGCAGTGGAAGCGCGGTAAGTTTACTTTACATTCTTCAACAAGATGAATTCGAGATTCTAACTTCTCATAGCCGGGCTCATAACCCGGAGGTCACTGGATCGAAACCAGTAGCTGCTATTGGTACATCTTTTTTTGCTGTTCCTTATGATGTTTTTGTCATTGGGTACGTTGCTGGTCGTTATACCGCGGATATAAGTCACCCAGCGAACATATCAACCATACAGTGTTTGGAGCTAGCTTTCATTTTTATATGTTCAAATCAGGCCTGAGAAAATCCCTTATTGCACTTTCGTAGTCGTGTAAATAGAGTCTCCATTGCTGCACTTTACTGATACAGTTTGATATGACATGCTATGGTACCTTCTGTCCCCAACATTCGCTGTCCCTGGTGTAAAAGTAAAGAGTTAGATATTCACTAGCAATATCACATGAGACTGCTGTTAGTTGAGCCTGACCATAGAGCTACTGTGCCCAGTCAGTACCACTAATATGACAACCCATCGTGTGCTCTGTTGGTGGATCTGTCACTGACAGCCTTGACCTAAACCCGTCTAGTCTTGATGACTGCCGGCTGATCTGATATGCACTGAATCGTGTCATGTCATGTATGTCTCTCTTTTGAGGTTCAACTGCAGTCAGGAGAGGATAGTGGATGTTTATGCAGATGCAAAGAGCTCGGCCACCAGAGTGACCATTGACTTAGAAAAGACTGGCGATTTTTGCATTGGGACTCGTAATCAGCATTTCCAATCTTTATCAGTTTACTGTAACGTTACTGTAGTATGCTTTGCGGGAACGCTATGCTCAATATATTCTCATGATTCGTTGAGACGGTGGCCACCATGACAAGCGAAACTCCCTAGCAGCCTACGAGTCTTTGCTGTACAGGTCTTGTCATGCAGACAAATACGTTTCCAGACAGTATTCCGTCTTGGATATCTCGTCTAAAGACTCTAACCAAGATCGGGTGACTCATGCCTGCCATGCTGTTGTCACTATTCCCATCATGAAGTGTTCTACTCGCTTGTGGGTATCATCAGTCAAAACTTCCCAGGATATGAATTAGACGTGGCACTAAAACAAATGCAAGCCGATCCGATCTGGGCAGGTTCGTTTTGTTTCAATCTTTCTTCAAATAACCACTTTTTAAAGTAACGATATAAGCTCTGGCGGTGTAAGGTTGAAGCTTTTTTTTTAAAGAGGTACAGTGCAAGGGTTTGAGGGGCAACTCCTCTTCTTTTTTCCCACAACAACGTGGGCCAGAGCGGGACGGTGGACGGGACGGGACGAAAGTAAATAGAAATGGGCAGAGGATAAAAAAAAAAAGGTTCCATATTGACTTTGACATATTTTTCAGCCCTATAGCAACGGCGATGCATTGGGTGAGTCAGGCTAAATGGGAAAATTCTTCAAAGAAGAGAACAAGACAGCGAATATACATGGTTGAGCTGGCAGGTTGAGTCATGGATTTGCCCATGTAAATCGGGCCTTATAGGATAAGAGAAGAAGTTTGAATGTAACTGGGCATCAATGAAGAGTTTTTAAGGTGCGTAAGTGGTTCTCTACAGGCAGCTATATAAACAATAGTCTGTAGTAGGTAGTCTAGACTCTCGATATTGATACTCACTTACACAAGTGGATAGATACAGTATCAGTACAGTACTACAAGGATATTAACGAGTTTCTTTTCTTTTTCTCTCTCGATAATAATTAAGCTCAACTCACATCATTCAAGCTCGTCAACTCTACTGAACCGTGCTGTTCCAAGCGAGTCGGATATCTCAAGGAGGGTATATACCCCTGTCGAACCAAGACAATTGCAGTTTCGATTCAGTTCAGTTCAGTTCAAGAGCCGCCAGATGCGCATAGCATGTACATGTACAGATACATGCACATACTGTATGCACAACAACCAAAAGAGACTTTTCATTCAGGGGGAACCACTTTGTTCTCCTCTTCAACTGCACGTACTAAGTGCATCTATCCAACCGGCTTAGAGTCTCAAGCAAACACCAAGGAAAAGATCCCCGCGCGTTAGGCCCTAGAGCCAGACTTGTTACCTCTCAACAGTGATCTTAGTGGAGAGAGAACCCTTGAAACCCAGCCTAGCCAGCCACTCGAATTACGGTGAGCGGATTCTGCTACTGTACGACTTGCATGTTCCGCGTGTTCCTCTTTCTCCTCTCTACTCTCCACTCCTGCAGCTTCAATAGGCTCGATACCATCAAGACATTATCGAATCAGCAGCTACTGTAGCTCTTTCTGACTTGCATCTGCAATTGTTCGCATATCACCCTTTACTCGGTTTGTTCCTGATTTTCTCTTTTCTCTCTTTATTTTCTCTCACACTCACAATTCAATTATCTTGGGTTGTTCTTAATTGAATATCAGCCAATGCGCACAGATCAATAAATTCAATTACCTTGCTCTCTCAACTCCCTTGCTTCTTCTTCCCCTCCTCCTCCACTACAAACCACCAAAAAGGAAGAACAAGACAAAATGGGTTTCCTCGACTGGAACGACGGAGCCTCAGTGCTCTCAACCCGAACCTCATCTCGTCGCCATAAATCATCTCGCTCTCACAAGAAGCATCGCTCACGATCAAACTCGAGCGAGCGCGGCCGCGGCTTCGCAGAGTCCCTTTTTGGTGGCGACAATTACAAAAAGAACAGTTCATCGCGCGCTTCCTTCTTTGGTCTCGGAGGCAACAACAGCAACCGTTCCAGCTTCTTTGGAAACAGTATGTTCATCTTCTTCTCAACGCGATTGCTGTAGTATACTAACTGACTCGCCTACTAGGTCGCTCCTCTTACTACAAGCGCTCCCCTCGTCAGGGCTTCGTCCAAAAGACATACAAGCAGCTCAAGCGTCTCCTACGCGACCTGGTCCACTGGGCCAAGCGACACCCATGGAAGGTCTTCTTCATGGTCATCATGCCCCTCATCACCGGCGGAGCTCTGACTGCTCTCCTCGCCCGCTTCGGCCTGCGCATTCCCCCGGCCATTGAGCGCATGCTTGGCGTCGCCTCCAAGGCTGCCACAGGTGACTCCTCTGGCCTTGTGGGCGAAGCTGTTCGCATGGCCAGCGGTTTTGGCGGCAACACCACTGTTCGCATGGAGCGCGATACGCACACATTCGGCAGTGGGGGAGGCGGCTTCGGTGGTGGCGGCGACTCTTCCTGGGGTGGTCTCGCTGACATGGCCAAAAAGTGGATGTGATGTGCTTTTTTAAGCGAGCGAAGCGAAATGGCGTCTTTTTGCTTTGATATGGATATTGGATAGGTATGGATTGGGTTGGGTTGGGCTGGACTGACATGGATGGAATATTCATTGACTCACTGACATAATTTGACGATACGCAATTGGGTTATTATCATGATGCTCCCGGCGTTGCAGGAATCGGACTTGTTCATTATTATTTTTCTACTTGGGAGGATTACTGTGCTCACATCACCATTTCTACTCTGGTGGTGATTTTATTACTTAGACACTGCATACATTGGATAGCAGCATTTTTGATCAAATACAATTTACGACTTAATGACCCCTGACAACTTGGGCTCCTGTCTGTGCCTGTGCCTGTGCCTATCCCGAGAATGTGATCGACAGCACCAAAACTCTGCACCAGCGTTCTTCAACCCCAATCATCCGATCAAGGCCATAGACCATACCTCACTCACGCAGTCTCGAGTCATCTTGGTTGAATACTCAGCACTATGTTCATTACTAGTTCTGTCCATTTCTCACCCGCCTCCGCAATATACCTCTAGTAGCTAGCCACATCTTATGTCCCACTACTTCTTGCTGTCGGCAGCAGCACCAAGAATGCCAGCCAGAAGCATACCCTGGGAGTCTAAGCCACCATCTGACCCGACTCGTAGCAGCGTGAGTCTATGTCAGATACCAATGCTAATCATGCAATCATTAACCTCTGCGCCCATTCCTATCCATAATCCAAAATTCTGATAAATCAATCGATCCAAGGCTTGCCCATACATCTGCTGGTACCTTGTTTGTTGATCGATGTTGTTGTTAAGTTTGACATTACTCGGTGCAAAATTTGCACATAATGTGAAGTTGGCCAGCCGTCGACATAAAGCTGCTCGACGGCCAACGCGTGAAAATAAGTATTGTACACATGCTCGCTTGTAAATACAGCGACGCTGTCATAGAACGCCAACGCTGGTAGGATGTCTTCAAGTCGCATCTCCTCTTCATTATTTAGCTTCGCCTTCTTTCTCCTTGATGGTTTCTTTCTCCTTGGTAGGTTTCCAGAACTGCATCATGCGACCCAACTTCTTTGTTCGGCTGCTCTTGGGCTTCTTGCTCTCATCATTGTCTAGTGTGACTTCCATAGAAAGCTTGCTTCGCTCACCATGAGAGCTGCTAATGAGACGGCTGAGACTGGCAAGACTCGACCTTCGGCGCCCAAAGGCCGATGACACTGAAACAGGACGAGGCTCACGAAGGGTGGGTTGTGATTGGCGCTGGCTAGGGAGGAACATACTCTCTCGCGTCATTGTGGAGTTGCTCGATGTCAGTGAAGGAATATCATAATCCACTGACACTCGAACCTCGGGGCCAGGCTCTCCCATAAGCAGCAGAGATCGGAAGTTGTTCTCGTCAGCGACCGACGAGGGAGCTGTCGAGATTCGCTGCACGTCAACAGACATAGGCGACCTTGGCGAGGGGAACGAAGACGAATAGCTCATAGCGTAAGGGCTGGTTGGTGCATGTGCTGGAGCGGGAAGATGCAAAGGGCTGACTTCACCAGGAGAGAGATCCTTGTTGCCAGAGAATCTTCGAAGTGAAGAGTGGGCTGAGTCGGCAGTGTCACATCGTTCTGCAGGCATGAAGGGTGATCGGAAGATGACGCTTGGCAGCTCCTCGGCGATGACACTTTCGTGTAGAGATGACCTTGAACGCTCACCTCTGACCGTGTTGGCGGAGATTTGGTCTTTGTCACTCAGACTTGAAGTTGTTCGTCTCATGGGCTGAGAAGAGCTGTGTACTGACAGCTTATCCTGAGAATTGCGAAGAGGATCCCGAATGACTGCAGCTGGAGGTGTAGCATCACAGTCGGAATCGGTCTCCTCCTCTGAGGACTCGTCCGTTGTGCCAGATCTGGCGTTGTCATCATCATCCTCTTCGTCTTCCTCAAAAACATCAGCCATCGTGGAGCTGCTGTTATAACGATGCATACCAGCACGGCCAGGGTCAAAGGGGGGTAGATCGGGAGCAGATTCCGCACGTCGATGGTAATGCATACCAGGGCCACTGAAACCCTTCATGCCTTGTGCGCTATGAAGGCGTCGCTTTCCTGTGCCGCTAGCAGCTCGTTGCGCAGCCTCCCACTCGGGATTAAGAGGCAGCGGTGTGTTAAAAGGACCAAGAGCTGCATCCAGATCGATCATAGGATATGCTGATTCATCGGTTGATCGCTTGGGTGCATCATCCTCCTGAGGAAGATCGGGAGACTCGGTGACAGTGAGTGTAGGAGTTGACATCTGTAATAGCTCGGGCTCTCCATACATCTGATCCTCGCCCTCGTACTGGGCGACGCTGGGTGCTGGAGGAGTAGGAGGACGGCCGCCTTCTGATTTCGAGCGCTTCTTGTGGGACTTGGGCTTTCGTGGTAAAATAGCGCCAGCCCAGCCCTTGACCTTCTTCTTCTTTTTCTTGCCCTTCTTGCCAGACTTTGGTTTGGCCGTGGCCAGGTCAGGGCCTTCGGTATCGGCACAATGCCCATTGCTTGACGTCGGCGCTATCTTCGTCAACAAGTCAAGTGAACCAGCGCTCTGCGGTCGTGCTTTGCCAGGAGAGATGTTGCCACTGGAATGTTCTCGGGCAAAGAACGACCAACGCTTTCTGGTCGGACTCGGCTCAGGATCTTCCGTCTTGGGCGCCTCGGCGAGATTAAGAAGTGTAGGAATCGAATTTCGTCGCTTTGGTGAGCAAGCTGCGTTAGCCAAATCGTGTGTGTTCTCAAGAATAGCACCTGCTGTGCTTGGCCTTGAATCCGATATCTCGCGTGTTGGTGTTTGAGATAACGGCGATGGGCTATCACGTCCACTTGGCGAGTTTCCGGATACAATCGATGAGATGCTGCCAGATAAAGAATGTCCAGGTCGTGCTGTCACAGTGCTAGATGTCTCGTTGGATACCAGAGACAATGGCCGTGGTATGAACTCGAGTGTGTCGGAGAAGCCCACGCGAGCTTTAGTATTCTTGGGACTGCTGTCAGGCGAGGATTTGACAGCAGCAGGCTCCGCTGTTTCTTTTGATGCTTCCGCCATGGGTACCGGTTCGGGGTCAGGCACGATTTGTTCGACAAGCTGTAGAGATCCTTGGTTAGGCTGCACAAAGTTGGTTGGGCTGTTTGGTGCGCTGTTCCCACGGTTGGCGGAATCGAAAACAGGTGGTTGGAGAATAGGCAGGTCATTAGTCGAGATGGCGCCTGAAATTCCTCTTCGGTGCCCTCTTCTTGGCGGAGGTTGAAAAGTTGGCGATACAAGCCCGCTCTCAGATTTTGTAGGACTAGTGCTCATAATGGCAATCGAATTACCCTCGCGGAGACGACCTCCAACAAATTCACTGCCACCTCTTCGATGGCCATGTCCTCCAGGGCGCTGTTGTGACGCACCATTCCTAGGAGAATGCGGAGAAATGGGAGGAGTCAAGAGAAAGTTGTTCTCGCGATCTGGTGAAAGCATTGCACCAGGATTGAAACTGAAGTCGGGCAGTGCTGACCGGGAATGTCTCTCCACATTTTCAGCGGAAAGTCCAAAACTGAAGTTCGGAGTCTCAATGGCCGACATAGGACGACGACCTGTTGCTCTTGAGAAGGACGAAGGTGCGGATACTGTACCAGCTGGTTGAGCTGGAAAGACGAATGGGGGATTTGGAGGCGGTTCATCAACTTGAGATTTGGAATCAAGCGACTGAGAACCATTTAGCGGGTTAATCGAAGCAGCAAATCGATCGACAGGACTGTCGAACGCTGGGCCGGGAGATGGGCGGGATAGCCGCTCAGGGCCAACTGTGGTTGCCATCGTCTCCTCAGCCGCGCAGCGGCAATCGAAGTGATGGACGACAGTTGGTGAATTAATAGTTCATAGGACAAGCGGATATTCGACCCAGGACCGTCAGGCTCCTTGATTGTTCGATTCGGGCGGGTGTATAGCAATAATATGTTGGTATCTTCGAAGAGTTTGTCGCGTCTGAGGCGTCACAAGCAACGATCAGTCTGAAGATCTTGAATTGAGATGAAACTGGCAAGAAAGCAAATAATGTCGGTTTCGAAAAAATCAAATTGCTACAGTAGGCGATCGGTACTGGGCAACGGACCGGATAGAAATGGTAGCAACGTGCTTGAAAATCGTCGAGATGAATCGCTGAGAATTGGCAGATGGGACGAACAACTCGAATGGCGGATGTAAAACTAAGTAAGGTATGTAATGTAAAGAAAAGGAGTGGACGGACAAGACCAGCGCAACTCTACAAAGGAAAAAAAGAGAGCAACTGGAATCGCACCAAGAAAGAGGAGGTCGGGAGGAGGAAGAAAGAGAATCTTCGCTCGCAAAAGGCGGCGTTGTTGTTGAAGTGCGGCCGGAGGGTTGAAGAAGAGAAGACGGGACGGGACGGGGGAGGGGGGAAGAAACGCGATTTCGTGATCAAGTGAAGGCAGTGGAGTCTCTTGAGAGGGAAAGCCAAATGGACCTGTGTTCAGCCACGTCCAGCAAGTGCAAGTGCAAGGGGTCCACTGTGATTAGAGTACATCGAAGCAGGTACCGCTGCAACCAACACGAAGGCGGGTAGACCGCCGGAAATGGCGAAGGAGGACCTGCATCTCTAGTACCTCGACGCTTCCTTCCCAGTTTGGCCAGGCCCCAGGTCCTGGGTCCCCCTAGTCCTTGAGTTAGGTTGGCTCCAAGTCACTAATCCCTAGTCCTTACTGGAGTCGGATCCCCTAGTCCAGGTACAGTACAGTACGGTACCTGGCCTGGTCAATCTGCCCTGGGTTGTTGTCGTGGTCTTGATCCAGCTCGCCAAAGACAAGAACGAAGACACTTGGCCACAGAAGGGGAGCCACTTTGGGGACCCCAACAGCCTGCGTTGTGTTTTGTGTGCTGTTGTTATTGCTGTGCGTGCTGCCCAGTGTGCTGTGCTCTGTGCCAAGATTAAAGTGAGTGGATGCCAATGGATGGCGGTTCATGAATCGAGGAATTAGGGTGACCCGATACAGAAGCCGAGGAACCCCAATTGGGGACATGTTTGATGAACTATGCTTCTTTTCGATAACAGATACGATCTGGTGTGTTGCATTGAACTGTAGGTAGGGAAGAAACACCCAGACTGATGTTACGAGCCAGATAGATGAGAGGCTATCTCACACTGCAGCTGCAGCTGCATCTCCATCTGCATCGTTTGTCCCTTCCAAAAATCAGGCGTCATGGCCCCCCTTCCTCAACAGGCTTGATTTCTTCCCTTGACTTCCATCCTGGAGTCTGCTTCTCCTTCTTCTCCAGTGCCAGGCAAGCCAGGGCAGGAACCAGGGGCGGCCGGGCCTCCTCCACTCAACTTGGCGGTGGGTCCATGCCCCAAGTCTGCAAGACCCGCACTGTGTTGTCCTTTGCTGGGGCAAATTGCACCAAGACCGTAATTCATGTTGCTGACTTCTTCACTGGTTGACAACAATCACAGCGCGAATTGCCATATTATGCTGCTCGCAGTTATCAACTAATTTACTTCTGTTAATCATGCCAATATGACAGGAACATGGATCAACCGAGTATCGTTGATGCGTTTGTCCTATGAGACGAATAACTTCGCTGAGTCCTCACCCAATCTTACTGAAACAGGACAGCAAAACCATCGTGGAGATTGATCTTCATTGACAGCCGTTACACACACAATCTGCTCATGGCGGTCACCATTTCATGACAGGCACTGTCGATATCGGCACATGATACTCTGCACTGTGACCTCGCAGGTCGACACCATCCCTGTCCGATCCTTTGTTCTCTCGGTACTACACATCACTGTATCCGTACCTGCGAACGTTCGTGAGGAGCTGCTCTGTTCAGTGTATTGAGCATCTGCTATTCGTCCGCTGTTTCTCTTACAGCCCTCCAAAATTCATTACTGGATCATGAGTGCACAATGTACAGTCCTGTACCTATACGGGTTTGCAAAAGCGCAAACGACATAGGCGACTAGCAGAAGAATTGACCTCCGGTGCTCAAGGCGCCAGAAACAATTAGCCGAAAGGCTGGTTCAACTTGCATAAAGTGACCAAATTATTTTGTTTCTTATGCTCAACGATGAATTTTTCTGATAACCCGACGCAGGCCACGATGGATGTATGTGTCCGTCCTCGAAGAGTAAAAAAGAAGCGACATTGAGCATAGAGCCTGAATCCTGTTGGAACAATCGACTTGTCAGTTGGGCAAAATACAATTCTTCCTCTTGCCGCTTCGCTATCAAAGATCTTCTGTGGCCATCTTCGCCAGAGGCTTTGCCAGGGTGATGGTCTCCAGGTTAGACGGAGAGCGGGGGAGGCGAACAAGAAGTGGAGGAGTAACGGTTACAGCGGGCGGCACGATGTCTTGCTTGCTGATGGCCGCGACAATCCAACGGCCTTGGCGGTTGCGCACGCAGCTCAAAATCAAGTACGGAGAGTCTTGGCTGATGGCCAGATTGTCAACCGATATACCACGAGGATATAGGTATTATTGTCGCTCTACACGATTAAAAACAATCCAGTTCGCTTTGGCCACAAACCCAACGGTACAAACACTGAACGGACAGATCCTAGTCGATTAGCGACCGGCTGAGTTACAATAAGCATTGCTACCATAGGGTGGTCAGCGTCAGGTACGGATTCGGACGATAACCAGTTGGCGACATGCAAACTAACAAGCAACCATGCAGGGCATTGAGTCAGCTTTACGGATACACATGAGGCAAGTACAGTACTCGTCTTCAAGTTGGAGAGATACCCACAAAGGCAGTTGGCTTGGTAGGAGCAAGAGTCTCCCTTTCATACTACGAAAAAGTATCTTGAACAGCAAAGGTCTAGTGCGTTCCTGGCTTGAGGGTTATCGTAAGATCTATGGACTTTATGCAAATTATTCTCAACGTTTCCCGGCTCGCGCAGTTTTTGCAACCCATACAGATGAGGGTACACAGACGCACATTGATCTGGTGTAAGTTGAAGGCCAATCATATCCCAAGAGAGACCAGTGGGCTGCTGTAGCAGGCAGCCACTAACGGGCAGATCGATCTTCAGAAGGGGCGGGCCTAGATCAGCAACGGCAAGCATCTATCAAAACATCAGAAACTAGAAGAAGAAAAAGATACGATAGTTCCCGCACATGGACATCAGATTTCGACATTGCCGAGCCTTCCGTCAAGCAGACAGGCATTGTTGGAAACAAAGCAAGCTTGTTTTTCGACGTTGATACACATACAGCTAGCTATGTACTGAGGCTATCCACTCACTCACTCCCTCTCGACTTGGCGCCGCACCAGCCGCCAAACTATCGTACAGTCGAGACATGGCTTGCATAATGAGTCGGGGCTAGAACCAGTCTTCAATTGCTATGCGCCAAAAAGCCCAGAAGATACGATGCTGCGATGCTGTATACAGTATGGCACAGCAGACCTTGATGTTTGCTTTTTGCGGATTCCATTAGGGTTGGTAAGGTTCTCCAATCCTTCTGAGATCTGTCCAGGATCGATTGGCCCAACGTGACCAGGTCACAAATTACGAGGCCTAGGACACGATCACAACAAAGCAATCAACAAACCCCCAGACTAGGTTCCAGTCTATCAACCAGGTGGTCCTTGAACATTACGTACCGCCCTTGTCATTATCCGAGCACTCTGATAACGAGGCTAAGAGCATCCGATTTTAGATCTTGACAGATGGGTCGCTATTGACGTACGGCAATTGTTGTGTGCCTACATGAGAGAATTGGCTTGCGGGACAAGATCATGGACTCGTTTTGCTGTTTGCAAAGCCATCAATCACACTGCAATAAAATTTGCTCTTTGTAGCCCTGGCTTAACGCCTTATTCGCTACGCACGGGGTCAGGAACAGCCGTAGGTCCCCTTGTCTATTCCCACCCTGTTAGCCTGTGCCTGAAAGTCTTGCCTTGATTTGGTTCCCGAAAACATGGCAGCTGATGACAGACACAATTGAGGCTTGGGCTTTCTTCGATCTGGATCCGTGAAAACAAACTGCCTTGTTCGTCTAATATGTGAGACTCACCGCAGCAACGACGCCAGTTTAGGTGCTGTCATTGGTTCTGACTTATATTGCTTTTCAAGATGCAAGACGTTAGACATCCCGATGGGATGAACATGGACCCAACTTTATCATGGTTTGTTTCAACAGGCCAAACCCGGATTGACAAATACCGAGATCGAGGTAACAGGCTATGCCCCCTCTAAGCTATAGCAGGGACACTATACTGGTGGTTCGTCGCAGTGATGGAATAGTACATATGACCTCAAGAGTCTATACAGTATCAAGAACGGACTGATCCCAGACAATCATTATCAGCGCTTACCAGGGAGATCTACAACAATGTCCGACGACACCCACAAATAATGCACAGACAGAACTCATGGCAAGGCGCTTGGCGTATCGGAAATTTAGCCAAACAGGGTATGAACTGCACTGCACGGCTGTCTGAACGTTCAACATCTAAAAAGCCAGCCCTGGCAGTTGGACAAAAACAAGACGGCTGCATCTGTTTGATCTGCGGTTGTCGTGACGATTGTGCGTTGGCAAACAAACCATAGCGCAAATCGCGTGATATCTCAACTTTTCGAACCTGCATGCATATAATGCCTGCATCGTTAGTGTCGACCTCGTACCGTTCAACTCGTGTATTATTCTCTTTTGTATCCCTCGTGTCTCACCAAGACCCGGGGGTTCATGGCAGAGTCTCTCACGGAGCCAACTCCACCGGCTAAGCCACCATCAACAGGGATTCTCCTTCTTTCAAGACTTCAAATTCCCCTGTCCGTCTCGTCATGCTCGACCGTGCACTCACCGAACGGCCAATTTCGCGATCATGAAAAAAGGGCTGGCGACATCGTACGTACGTACGTACGTACCTATCTCAGCAGATGGGCAACAGAAGAATTGTCCTCTGAAGCTAAGGCTGCCAAAATAGAGTGGCCTAAGTGCTGGTCTAAGCTAGCATAAGGCGACTAAAGTATTTCGTCTTTTATGCTTCTAGCGGCCAATTCTTCTAGCCTCGAGGAGTTCAGGTAAGCCTGCCGCCTTTCAGCTTATCCTCGAATAACCTCACGCTCGTTTTGTTCGGTGAAATGAAGGCTTCCTTTTACATGCGTAAGCAATCTCGCCAACTATCTCAGCAAAAAAGCCATGCAATACCATTCGACACGCGGACATTCCTATTATTATCACGACTGGTATAAACCAATTTGCGCAGTTAATTGCGATTTCCTTTCCATTCCGTCATCAACTCCATCTCCCTGCGTTGCGGTGAAGGAGGCCTCGGGGATATTGACAGATACTAGTCTCTCCTGTTGTGCGTTTGATGGGGTTGAGAAATGTACTGTACCCGAATTTAGCACACGCTGGTTCATCGTCATTTCGTGGACGGACCAGGCTCGATCTTGGCTATGGGTCCCATGGCATGTCATCTCAAGGTGGGATTCGGCCGCTATACCGAGGAACAAGGCCTAATCTGGCCTACAAACCCGCATCAGACACGTCCCACTATGACATTGCCATGTTATTCACGACAAGTCGAACGGTTTAATGCTTATAAGCTTTCATTTATAGGCGTTCATGCTGCATTGCCTGTTCTGTGTTGAAGCCTCATTAAACATAAGGTATATGCGGAGATTCTCCAAGGCGCTGTCTCTCCACATGTGACAATTGAATGCCTCTCCATTGTCTAATGTCTCTGCAGACTAATGCATAATAATTTGAATGCTGACATCTAGTAAATTATGTTAATTAATCGGACATGAAAACACGTACACGAAGTTGTTGCTCCTCACCACTGATAGGCTCTGGAGAAATATAACTCAGCCAGGCTATCTCCCTTGATGCATATGTGCTATACCTGTATAGGACCTATCAGAGTTTGCAAGTTCCTGACTTATACGTAAACGAACATGCAGTTCCTGCAATACGAGTTCCTGATAGCCCTGGTCCAATCAATCATGTCACTTCATCGGTGTGTCGGCTTCTAGTTTCCGTGCGTCAAACCCAAAGCCACTTCAAAATTCTGCAAGTCGAGAACCCCTAGTCAAGTCACTGCAGAAGGGAGATGGTGGATGTATGGATTGGGGTTTACCCGTTCGCAGCTGAAGACATGGCCAATAGCGTATAACTCTCCCTCGACTCGACGGACAGCCAAGTGGGACGGGAGGGCACATTATTGAAGAAGTCGTCAGCTATGTCGAACTATTGAGATTCAGAGAGTTTGACGGGTCAGAGAAAAGCCGAAGTCAGTAGTAGATCATTAAAAGATCCATCTGAAGGGGGCTGCAGTCTCCAGAAAGTGAAACCGAAGCATGAAGCGACGTAACAAGATCGCCCCTTATCTGCCCCTTACTTAAAGTGTGGGGAGCCATCCCATCCCGTCTTTGGACCCTGGATTTGAGCCACAGCCAAGAAAGTTTGTGGGGAGCACAGCCACAGACTTTTATCAGTTCACTCACCGCCTGCAAGATAATGCCCCGCTGCAACTTTTTTTGACTGGCAGAAAATTTGGTGAAGGCGCGCGAAGATCGTTGAATCGACACGCCAGAGTATCAAGAATAGACAAACACCAACAAAATGTCTGATACAGAGAAGACACACCCAACTCCCGCTCCTGAGGCTGAGAAGAACTTGGGCATGCGCAAGAATGGTGAGAGAGATTCCCACTTTATATCGCGCGCGACAAAGTTTCACAAGCTGACCACCCTATAGGCAAGCAATGGCATGCTCCCAAGAAGGCTTTCCGTCCTACTTCTGGCCTGAAGTCCTATGAGAAGCGATCGCAAGACCGCGTGCTGATGGCGCAGGTCAAGGCCAAGGAGAAGGAGATGAAGGAAGAGAAGGAGGAAGAGCGCCAGGTAAGTGCAAAATTTCTGTCTGTCTGTGTACAGAACCACCATCTAACCACCAAACCAGCGCAAGGTCCAGGCCATCAAGGAAAAGCGAGCCAAGAAGGAGGAGAAGGAGCGATACGAGAAGATGGCCGAGAAGATGCACAAGAAGCGAGTCGAGCGACTAAAGCGCAAGGAGAAGCGCAACAAGCTGATCAACTCATAAACGAGATGATGTATGGAAGTAATTCGGAAGTGGAATAGGGGAGAGGGGAGAAAAAGACACATATATCGACAGCATCATGATTTTTACGCGGCATACCTCAGACTACAACTACAACTTGCAACGGAAAGAATAGGTTAGAGAACTTGGAAGCAGCACAATATACCTCGGCGTTGGAATATGCGACTACTAGTACTGGGCGGAAGATGAGAGACTATATTCGGATTGCTTGGCTATAGACTAATTGCGGTCGTTTTCGCTTGCAATCTGGGCTTGCTCTTGGTTTTGATTGTTACCTGAACCAATCTCGGCTGCGCAAGCATGAGTTGAGGCCTCCGTTCTCGACCTACTTGCTGATGCTCTATATGGGAGGTAATGATATGGAATGATAGCACCCTGATATCCGTTCGGCAAATGCAGCATTCCTTGGTTTTGTCGCAGAAACCTCGCGTTAGCTTTGTGAATGTCGAACTTAATCACTAGCACTGTGGGTATAATGGTGATTATGACACCATATGAGATGTCCAATGTGGCAGCATTTGGAGAAACATTTGTGTAATGCCAACGTAGTAGCTTGATAAAATCGCGATCATTATATGCTACTATCTTTAGTGTCTATGAACGTATTCGGATGCTATCTCGACCTTCAGTGGAGATGTTACTCTCTAAACGGTAGTGGCATGTGAAACTGCCGGCCGCTTGTAGATATGGATCCACTAAACCATCTCCGAGGTTGACCATTCGACGATCGCCTGATGTAACCACGCAACAAATCCAGAAAATCAACTGCCAGAAGCCGTCTTGGGTAACCCACACCTCATGCGTCACAGGGTCCAGGCGTCTCTGTCGACTCTTTTTTTCTTCTCCAGCTGCATGTGAGAACGAATCGGGATCAGCCACACAGCTGCCCAGCCCAACCCAACCCAATCCAGCCTTGACAAATAACGCTCGCTCACGCCATGGCCTCCGCAGGCCTTACGAGTCCCAGAGACTCTGTTAACTCGGTCTCAAGCATACGCTCAGGCAGTCGTCACCAGCTTAAGCGATCCATTACCGAGCTCGCGTCACCCGTGAAGCTCAACCGTCGGAAGGAGAAGGAACGCGATCGATATAACGAGGACCGCGCTTCTCATGCACACCACATTTCTATCTCGCATCCTCTATCTCCAAACTCGATACACCAAGGCAGAGTATCAGTCGATATCATGCCGCGATCGGAGGGCGTAACACCGTATATGAGCCCCGACCAGAGTCGGAGGCCGAGCTTAATGCTCTCGAGAGAAGAGGAAAATAAGATTGCCAGCGCTTTTGTGCCGGTAGAACCAAGGCCGAGCAAAGAAAAGATCCAGGAAGAAAAGGCCAAGACGTCCTTGCAGGTCGAGTAAGATATATACTGCCTCTCCGTTCATCGTGCTGTTGCTGACCCGTGTACAGGGGCTTGAAGCACTCGCTGGTCGAACTAGGTACTTTTTCTACATCAACAGCCCGCCGACTCGACGAAACATACTATGCCGTACTTGAAAAGATGTCCACCCTTCAATCGACCGTTGCTGCCTTGAAGGAGTTAGCTGAGGAGTCTCAGAGCATACACCGAAATTTTGAGAAGGACGCCTGCGAGATTGAAAGCGACATCACGTCACAGATCGCCGCGATGGGCGAGTTCAAGGAGCATCAAGAGAACATCGAATCACTCACCACCCGTGTCCAAGATGGCCGTGCCAGGATCCGCGCTCTGAGCGACCGAGTCGACATTGTCCGGGAACAAGTCGAGCTCTGGGAGCGTCACGATAAGGAGTCCCAAGACAAGACACGGCTACGGCTGAGGGCCATAATGATCTGTATCACGGTTGTGTTCTTGGCTGTGGTGATCTTGTTCTTTGGCGCGCAGTATGTATCACTGAACAGTACGCGAGCGGGTAGCTCAGGGACGCCTCGAGTTGCAGAATCCTTCATCGAGTCGCATAAAGAAGCAGGACATACAGCACTACCTCGCCACAGGCTCGAGAGGAGCGATTCGCCATATTTGAAGAAGAAGCCGGCACATACGCCAAAGCATAGAGGGGAGGAGCTCCGTGCTTTTGATGAGCTGTAATGTTGGCGGTGCTCAGCATTACTTGCTTTTTTCGATACCCCATGATTAATGACATATCACAGCGCGCACATCGCATTATTTCTTTTGTATTCAGAAATTGGACATCGTCTGTAAAAATAAGAGTAACTAATATACTGGAAAAGGGCAGAAGACTAACAGTGCCACGCTACCTGCCTCTATCACTACAGGAAGCTCGGCAGAACATGGAATCAGGTCAATGGGCTACAAGGCTCTGTTGGATTGAGACGATGAAGTCTCATGGCTCCGTTCACATCACTCTAACACAGCCTGTAGTCTTATTAACCCTATGTTCTGCAGAAGACTTGCCTACTGCAGGGATACCTATCGTTATCTCTTTAGCTTTCTCCTTCGTGCATAATGCATAATAATAGAATGCAATTCGTATTTACTGGTTATTATCTGGTTCGTGGTCGACGATGTTATCTAGATTCTGTTCCAAAGTCCAACATACTCCACTACTACGGATGGGAAACGCATATAACCCTTTCTACACATGTAAATAGGGCTCAATGTTGTGCTAAGGAAACAGTACTCAACCTGGAATGGTCCTAGCTGAATCTAGGCTGAGGCAATGGCTGCTCAGACTTTCGAATCTGTTGAAGGGTATTGGTAGGTTAAATAGTGATTGCTTGCACCACAATCGAAGTGAGATACTTCAAGTACCATCAGTATCCATATACATGCAGTCACATATATTAATGCTAATAACATCCTCAGCTCAAGAGACTTACGCAATAACGTCTCATATGACCTTTGTTGACCCATGCATGTAAGGTGTGAAGCAGATTGGCAAGCAGCTACTCATGCGCCGAGCCGCAGTCGGCGCCACATTTCGGAGCCTCCGTGGCACGCATCTCCACTGCCGAGCCGTAGTCCGGAGCTCATCAAGAAATTGTTTGGCTTAGATTTGCTTTGACCAGGACCGCCAAGGAGCAGAGTCTCGTTCTGGTCAGGCTCGGGGAGCTTGTGAAGACAAGGCCGAATGTTCTCCGTGAGCCGGACCATCCCCAGACAATGCAACCTACTGGTCTTTTAAACGATGACCTTATTTATCGCAGCAGGGTTACCCTAAGTTGTGATGGAAGACAAATAGAAGGGTTGTCCGTGGTATATCATGGTCAGCATGAGCCATAGCAAATTCTTACATACTAACCTAACTCAACTTAAGTTACTTTACCAGTAAAGCACAGACTGGGCGTTGCGTAAGTCAACGTGGCGGGGCGGACGAAGGTGTTTACTCTCCATTGCTTTATTTCCCCAGTCAGTTAAGTCAGATGATTGGCTTATTCGTAATATCTGAACAATCTGGAGACGATGTCTAATCTCTCTTGTTTGCTTTTGTGGCTTTGCTTGGTCCAAGTTGCCCAGCAGCCACGATGTAAACGAGGTAGGATGAAGAGAGACGATGTATGTGACATTTGGATCAACATGAAGGATCGACTGTTTGATTTGAACGAAAAGTGAGTCAGTTTGGTGAATGGTGCTGTAAGACACTGTCAGATCGAGCCAGGACAAGTTGATATTGGATGCAAAGGCACGTTGAGTTGTACTTTATTCTGCACCAAGTAAAATGATAGATTGGGCTCGATGAGTCTATTGCAACGACTGATGATTTGCCGGAACATCTGCTCAGCCTTACGTTAACTTTTATAAGTTAGACTGTTTTCAATTACCAGTAAAACTACACCAAGAAAAACAGTAAGTGGTCATGGATATGTTGAGTTTCATGCCGCTCATCCATAGTACGGCAAAAACCACCCGAGAAGCAGGGTTGCGAGTGTCTGGGCATGTGGCTTGGTACTTGGCGACACACGTCATGCCCCTCGCTTTGGCGCTTAATACACGCAATTGCCCAGCGAAGTGAATCTCTTATAAAGGTTGAGAGAAGCCTAAAAAAAGAGAGTGAAGCGTCATCATTTTTCTCGTTTCTCGCGATTGACTGTCTGGACTCGAAGACACTTTTGATCTGTTCGTGATACCCAGGACAAGACAGGCAAGCATTACGTAGTTGCACCCCCTTAGTTTAACCACTAACTTAGACGAAGCTGACTGACTGCAGCTCTTGCCCCGCCATAAGGCACCGTATCGGTAGTTTACCATACCAGACCGAACCCCATCAATCCAACAATCTTTCAGGCGGAAACTATATACCCCAAACACCTAGAGTAACGACTTTTTTGGTATCCTTTTCTTTCTGTATCCTAGAAAGATAGCGATAATCGACATCTTGCATCCTCGAACGGTTCTCGATACCCCCGAATCTTACTTACACCTACACGAACAAACACGACACACTCCAGAATCTCGGCCATGGCTGCTGAGGCCGGAGATACGCCCGCAGTTGTCGCGGACGCTGCTGCTCCAGCTCCGTCTACTGTCGACTTGCCCGTGCGACCAAAACAAGATGTTGCGCCTCCTGCAGGCCAGACACTGACTGGAAAGCAAGAGCACTGTGAGTTGCGATGCGCTTTGTCCTTGTGGTGTAATGCATAAGCTAATACATGATTCTGCGTCCCAGACCTCAAGAGAGAACTTATATCTGAGCAGGTGAAGTGGGAGATCAACGAACTTAACTCTACTACCGCCCTGCAACGTTTCGGCGCACCGTTTCGATCCGACCATGGCGAAGTTCCACCTGAAGAGTCCGAGCTGCCCATTCTGCGATATATCTTCGTTCATCACATTCGCGATTTCCCTTTCCTAGACAAGGCGCGCGAGAAGGAGTTCTGGCAAGACAAACTGCAGGTGGTGAGTAATGGATCTATCACAACGCGATCAGCAGAGTGACGCTAATATGATGTAGTTTCTCGAGTCATTCGCTGGAAAGCAAATCTCATCCTCGGAGGATCGCCTGGAGGAGACGAAGCGACGGAAGCTTGCCATCAAGGCCAGGAAACTTGTGGAGCTGATGATGGTTTCCGGAATCGGAACATCATCAGGATTTGAAGAGCGCATTCGATTCTCCGAGATTGAGATTGTAGACAGCAATGCCATTGACACTGGTGTGATGCACACATTGCCCGAGGGCAACTATATCAATGGCTGGGACGTCAACGTCTCCGGCGTGAGAGTCACCCAGGTCAAGCACACGATCCGAAAGCACAAGCATGCCGAGTTTATCTTGCGCATCAAGAAGAAGGGCGAGTTGGAGCATTATGTTGGACGAAGGTACAGCGACTTCGCGAAGCTCCACAGCCGGCTGCGTACAGAGCTTCCCGGCCGTGTGATACCTGAGATGCCCAAGAAGAACAAGTCTGATACAACGACATCGATTGCTTTTACATCCATGTTCAGCAATGGCAATGAATCGGATGCCTCTTCTATCTCATCTGTTTCAACGAGGCCAAATGGAGTTACATCCATGCTATCACCAAGTCCGTCTCACACTCTTTTCGATATATCATGGTACTAACATTTATCAAGGCCACCGCAAGACTGACTCTGCCTCATTCCGATCGAATCGATCAAAGGGCCTCAACTCTCCAAGGCTCCCGTCTCCTAGGGTGTCTACTGAGGGAGGAAGATTGAGTCCCGCCATCCGACAAGACTCGGACAAATCAGACAAATCAGACCTGTCAGAGGTGAGCGGTACAGCTTAGCCCCGTATTTGAACCAAACTAACTAGAACAGCAATCCGTTGTCCTCTGGCGCGAGAACCAAAGAATCTCACTGAGAGCGTTCCTGCGATCTCTCCTGCACAACCCTCAGTTTGCCAATACTAATGCTATGCAAGAGTTCCTGAGTGGTGAACCTATTACCCCGACAGACGATGATGTCGAGGATATCCTTCGAAGGAAGGCGCTTGACGAGAAGCGTATGGAAGAGCAAAAACAGTTCTACGAGATCGCGAGAAAACGTGCCGCCGAACTTGATGAGTATATGGAACAGTGAGTCTTGCCTCGCATCAAAGACGAACTTGAACTAACCTTTCATAGATTCCGCCGTGATATTGTTGAGCGCAACGGCCTTACCATGCTATTCCAGGAGATCAAGGACAAGGAGACGATTGGAGATCTTAGCATCCAGTATCGCAAGTTTGCCGAGTGGCTTCGTATCGAGATTGCCGCCGTCATCTATCACCTTTTCCTTGCCGAAGACAACTCCCCTGAGCTATTTGCCCAAGCGAGACGTATTCACTCCCTCATCCCATACTCGGTCATCAAGAACGTCATTCGAATCGCCAATCCTGCGGCCGTTATGTCAGGTGTTCTCGATATCTTCTTGGCCCAACCATTCGGTACACGGTCGTTGATGCAGCGAATCTTCTCCCTGACACTGAACGATGGCATCAAGAGCTTTCAGAAGTCGATCGATATCCTCGCTACAAAGATTGACGACAAGACCTTCTCAAGCAAGCTCTACAAGTACACGCATGCGGAGGAGCACATCAAGGTTGCCATTCGTGAGGAGGCCGAGGTTGATGATGTGGATATCATCGTGGCGATCATGAGATCCGATCTCATCGAGCCAGGCCTGACAGGAGAGCAAATTCAACGACTTTACAATGCATATGTCGCTTTCAACAATGCGGTGGAGAATGTTGACGAGGAGTTACGCCAAGGAGCTCAACTCTTCTCGTACATGAAGCAGTACCTGAAGCTATGCACAAGGCAGCGGGACAAGGAGATGATGTTGCAGTTGATCGAAGAGCCGGTAACTCTTCAGCTCTTCCGAGACCTGTTTACAATCTTCTACGAGCCACTTGTGCGAGTTTATAAGTCCGCAAACGTGTACAACAGTGTCACCGACTTTGCTGTTTTCATCGACGACATGATCCAGGTATGAAGCAGGACTTTCTCAAGATGAAGGAAATAACTAACATGAAAACAGGTTGTTGATAAGTGCAGAGAGCAAGACGCTTCGGCAGATCCCAACCAGACAGTCCAAGCCTTTATCGACCTTTGCCAACGACATGAGCACAACTTTTACAAATTCGTACACGAAGTTCACACACACGATAACGGCCTTTTCACTCAGCTCATGGGCTGGATCGAGGGCATTCTTGAGTTCCTGCGTAAGGGCCCCAAGAATGGAACTCTCAACGTCAACGCATTGTTTGAAGGTGGCGTCAGTGCTGGAGTTTTAGACAAGGAGAAGGCGATCGCAGAGATCAACTCCCTTATCGCATGGCAAGAAGCACGAAAGAAGTGGCACAACGACAAGACACGACAAAAGATGGCGGCCGAGGGACATGCTGGAAACGACCTGATGCCAGCAAGTATGAACTTCAACTCAGCCGACTTTGGGCTTGACAGTGAAGACCTCGAGGACATGGCATACGACGATGGATCTGAAGACGAGGCAGAGGCCGAGCAGGAGGATGAGCTGGATCCCATTGAGGCCGAACGGCGTCGCAGAGCTAAGCGCCAGGATCGCTTGCGACGAAGCGCCGGAGAGCCTGCCAAGCCTCCAGTGGGAGAAGTCCACAAGTTGACCGACAATTTCTTGATTATGCTGCGACAAGTTCTGTCTAATTAATTTTAGCAAGATATCCTTAGTGCTGTTGTATACGGGTTATGATGAAAGAGAAGGATTGTATTAATGCGGATGGTATAAACCCATGATTAGAACGAGGAACATAGGAGTGGGAGTCGGAATAGAAGTTGATACCAGAAGCTGAAGCTATTTGATACACTGAATATATGGAGTTATGGATAATGAGAACGAGATTGTATTGGCTGTGAGGTTTTGGAGGCACGAAAACCGGACATTGAAGACCGGACCCGAAGCCTGTTTCCTCTTCCGGGCCCGGTCTTGACTCTTGACTTGGCAGCCCATGTTCACTTTCTTCAGCCCGTCAGCACATGCCGTCCCATCCAACTCATATCGTAGCGGGGGGAGATGAGGAGCCGAATGGCAAAATGCACATCCGCTTCGGCACGTGATGAGTTCGACTGGAAGGTATTGGCGTCATGGATTTGGTCTGTTACAGGCGACTTCTCCCGATCCTTTGGACGTTGCGACGGGTCAAAGATCGAGAGAGTGGCATTATTAATTGTATTGCAACGTAGAATCAGTCAGTCATGAGGATCAAAAAGAACATTGGCATCCAATTGGACGTTTGGCCACGCGTTTCGGTCCCAAGGAAACTCCATCGTCTACAACGCAGTGTGGTCATTGACTTCCGAGTCGACTATATCTTCAGTGGCTTACAGCGTCTCGACTGTCAAATGTCCCAGTGAATAGCGAATAAGTGTGCTGCTAATAAGCTATTGCTGATTGGTCAGATCAACCGAGGAGCCGAGAGAGTCCGTCCCGGTAGAGCCTCGCGAAGAGCAACAGACCCAGTAAAACATCAAGAGGAATAACTCAATTGGCTGAACCCATTCAATTGATTGAATCCCTCTCTTTCTCCAAAACCAACCTAACCAAACCAGATCCAACAAAAGTCCTGCTCCTCCGCCACCCGAGGATATCGTGAAATCCTACCCTTCGATTCTCCCCGCGGATGCAGTTTGGTCTTGGTCATTGTGACTTCTGTTGATGATGGCTTCTTCTATGGCAATGAGGAAGTTGGCCCTCGGCTCTTCCGTGAGTTCTCCCAGCCTGGCCTTTTGCGATGGCTTCATGAAAAGCTCCAGGTGGATTGACCTTGTGTGGCCATCGCAAGAAGCTTCAACGTCTCGTCAATGCGCTCTGCTAACATCTTCTTAGTTCACAAGGGCCGCTAGGTTCCCTACCCGAGCTTTCTCTACAACCCGACCTGTTTGTACGCTTTTCACCCCGATCAGCCCGCGCGACCTGAGATGCTAACGGATCGTCCGCAGCCCGAGTTATTACTGGAAACGGTCCCCTGCGAGCCAAGGAGGCTTCTCCTTTCGTGAGCAACAAATACGCTGTCATCGTACGTCCACTCGATTACCCACGAATCAAAGACAACCTCAATTGACACTTCTCAGGACCACGAGTACGATGCTCTTGTTGTTGGTGCTGGTGGTGCCGGTCTGCGAGCTGCCTTCGGTCTCGCCGAGGCTGGCTTCAACACTGCCTGTATCTCCAAGCTTTTCCCTACCCGATCTCACACCGTCGCCGCTCAGGGTGGTATCAACGCTGCTCTAGGTAACATGCACGAGGACGACTGGCGATGGCACATGTACGATACCGTCAAGGGTTCCGACTGGCTGGGTGACCAGGACGCTATTCACTACATGACCCGAGAGGCTCCCGCTTCCATCATCGAGCTTGAGAACTACGGATGCCCCTTCTCCCGAACTGAGGATGGCAAGATGTGAGTCTGGACTTTGAGTTCCGCCCCTAGTGCGGTCACTGACCTTGAATAGTTACCAGCGAGCTTTCGGTGGTCAGTCCAAGGAGTACGGAAAGGGTGGCCAGGCCTACCGATGTTGTGCTGCCGCTGACCGAACCGGCCACGCCCTTCTTCACACTCTCTACGGCCAGTCTCTCCGCCACAAGACCAACTACTTCATCGAGTACTTCGCCCTCGACCTGATCATGCAGGATGGTGAGTGCCGCGGTGTCCTCGCCTACAACCAGGAGGACGGCACTCTCCACCGATTCCTTGCCAACCACACCGTTCTCGCCACTGGTGGTTACGGCCGAGCTTACTTCTCCTGCACATCTGCCCACACCTGTACCGGTGACGGTATGGCCATGGTTGCCCGTGCCGGTCTCCCCAACCAGGATCTCGAGTTCGTCCAGTTCCACCCTACCGGTATCTACGGAGCTGGTTGCCTGATCACTGAGGGTTCTCGTGGTGAGGGTGGTTACCTCCTCAACTCTGAGGGTGAGCGATTCATGGAGCGATATGCCCCTACCGCTAAGGATCTTGCTTCTCGTGATGTCGTTTCTCGATCCATGACCATGGAGATCCGTGAGGGCCGTGGTGTCGGTGCTGAGAAGGACCACATCTACCTCCAGCTCAGCCATTTGCCCGCTGAGATTCTTGCCGAGCGTCTGCCCGGTATCTCTGAGACCGCTGGTATCTTCGCTGGTGTCGATGTCCGCAAGCAGCCCATTCCCGTTCTCCCCACCGTCCACTACAACATGGGTGGTATTCCCACACGATACACTGGTGAGGTCCTTACTGTCGACGAGAAGGGTGAGGACAAGGTTGTTCCTGGCCTGTACGCTTGCGGTGAGGCCGCTTGTGTGTCTGTCCACGGTGCTAACCGTCTGGGTGCCAACTCTCTTCTGGATCTTGTTGTCTTCGGTCGTGCCGTTTCGCACACCATCCGTGACAAGTTCAACCCTGGTGATGCCCTGAAGCCCACCGCTGCCGATGCCGCTTCCGAGCACATTGAGACTCTCGACAAGGTCCGAACTGCCGACGGCCCCAAGAGCACCGCCGAGATCCGACTTGCTATGCAGAAGGCTATGCAGACTGAGGTCAGCGTGTTCCGAACCCAGGAGAGCTTGGACGAGGGTGTCCGCAAGATGAAGGAGATTGATGGCATGTACAGCCAGGTTGGCATGAAGGACCGCAGCATGATCTGGAACTCTGATCTTGTTGAGACCCTTGAGCTCCGAAACCTGCTGACGTGCGCGTAAGTTTTATTCTTTCTTATGATGTATGAATCAACACTGACATGACGATAGTATCCAAACCGCCGAGTCTGCTGCCAACCGAAAGGAGTCTCGTGGTGCTCACGCCCGCGAGGATTTCCCCGAGCGTGACGACGAGAAGTGGATGAAGCACACTCTCTCTTTCCAGAAGGAGCCCCACGGCAAGGTCGATCTGTCCTACCGTAAGGTCATCGGCACCACTCTGGACGAGGCCGAGTGCAAGCCCGTGCCGCCTTTCAAGCGTACATACTAAGCTAAACGTTTACGGACACGAGGACGAGGACCAGTACTGGGAAGGAGTTTTTGTTAGCTTGTTGGGAAACTTTGCATGCATGATTCTACGCAGGGCAGCGTCTCCTTTGTAGCAAGATGTGCGATATATATATCCTTTGGGAAAGAGAAGGTGACATAAGTAGCGAGAGGATGGTCTCCTTGGAGTCTTGGGATAGAAGACTCTAGGAGGGGACGTGTATTTGTCGACTTTGTAGTTCAAAAGAAGTTAAGAGACTTAAAAGAAGATTTTCTATGTAATTGATATTCATGTGTCTGTTTCTTGAGTTGTTTCGAATGAGATGAGATGAGTGCAGTTCGTGCATGAAGTGTCCTTCGTTCTCGTCGTTTGGTGGCTGGCGTTCATTGTTCGTGGGTTGTTCTCGGTACAAAGAACAACATACAATGCTGCTCATCAGGAACACTGTTGATACAATAGCAATGCTTCAATATTGCTGCGTGTTCAGGATTCCGTCAATCTATAAAAGCCCTTCTATTACCAGAGAAAGGAATCTCATCTCATCCTCATCCAGAGAAGATTCACAAACCTCACCTCGCTCCCACACTCATCACTACAGTAATCTTTGACACTGCCACTTCATTTCAGCGATTTTACCAATTCCTTACGCCCAGCATGTGTAACCAAGTCATCCGCGACTCTGTCTGTTGGCAGTGTTCTACAGCGCTGGAGCCCTTTGGTAGAATCCGAGCCTGCGCCGACATTGTAGAAAACGGTAAGTTTTGCAAACTCAAGGAAATTCGTATTCAGGGTCCCCCCGACCTGCTCTGTCCTGCTTGTCTGAAGGAGCATAAGGGGGAGAACATGCGTAACGATAAGCAGAAGCTGGACATCAAGGCTTGAGCGGGATGAGTTTTAAAGCTGACAGTCAAGGCTGAACATTGAAATGCCGGGCCTGGAGCCTGGAATATGTAAGTCAAGTAAGTGCGAACGACGAAGGTCTCTTTTTCTTTGGTCAACATGGTGGTATTTCTATCTCGATCTCATTTGTGGTAAGTTTGTAGAGCAAGGAATGAAATGATACTTGATTTGCACTGGAACATCTATCTATGTGAAGCAGACTCTTCGTCGAACAGTAATCTCTCTTCTTCATCCTGAGATGAAACAACAGCCTTGCTTTGTGATGTCTGTGTCGCCCTCTCATAGTACGATATGACAGCTAACAGAATGTGAATGAAACTAGAAACAAGGCCTGTCAGTATCGAGGTCAAGGTGTACTAGGGTGAGAAATTTACACTTTGGCAATACCGAAGCATCCGAGTGTTCGTCTTCCAAGATGGGATTCGTCTTTGGTTGGAGTTGAGTCTGAGATTTGATGGTCGGTAGGACCGAAATAGCCACCAATAACAGAAGAGACTATGAAGGCGACGGAGAGAATGAGATCAAAGTACATATGTATGGATAAACTGAGGCTCTGATGCTTTGTAGTCCATAGCTGTACAATGACTATGGAGCTCCATATCAGAGTGATAACGAGCTGAAGAGAAGCATAAGTAAGGAAAGAGTAGACGCATTAGGGAATGACTTACAAGAGGTCCAAATACAAGGACAGGAGTTATGTCATGGCTTGAACCAGCAGCGAGGACTGAGACGATAATGAGAAGTAGCGCGTCGATAGAGATGGATAGGAGACGAATGTTTAGCTTGACAGTCCATAAAGGTCCTCTTACAGCCGAAGAAGCTCTGTCTTGGGTCATGAGCGGCTGTGGCTGATCGTCTTGTTTCAAAGCTGTCTCGAAGCTATCAGGATACTCTAGTCCCGCCATTGTAAGTGTAGCTGACCCTACCATACAAGAAAGTGAATAAGGAAAGGAAGGAAATACTGTTACATGAGAAATAGAAAAATAGAAGGATCAAACTGTGATACAAGCTGACCGCTAACTTTGTCAAACGGATCCTTCAGCTTAGAATATGGGTATAAGTTTAGAGCCAAGATCCCTGCGTTTGAGCTACCGGACTATGCCTAATGAGGAGTTGATGGAGGCTCAGCTTCCGACAATTTTGTACACGAGTTGGGATGAGTTACCATATGTATGTCAAGTGATATATAGTTCAGCCGAAGTATGTATGTATCTTGATGTTTATGCTATAATAACTACCTATGCAGTTGTTGAGAGGTTGGGATAGAGAATGTGAATCTAGATCTAACCAATCTTAAAATGGTGATTTTATACTGTAAGTGGCTCCAAACTATAATAAACCTTCATTCAACCTTACTTTTGTTCTTTATTTTGTTGCTCGCCACTTTCTTCATCTTCAGTCGGCGTTGCTACAGCCTTTTCTCGCCGAGGATGCCAACCTCCTTTCCAGCCAACCCAGCCATCTTCTCTAGGACCTCTTGCAAGAGAAACCAATATCGACAAACACACAAATGCAACTATCCCAAAGTTAATATAATTCTGTAATAGGAAATTGGTTGTGGAAAAACTTACTGCTCAAGCCGCCACTTCTCTTCCAACCTCCACTGGCGTACAGTCTATTCCCAGCCGCTGTACCAGTCAATTGGCCAGCGAAAGCCAATGCCATATAAGCCGTGTTGACTCGATTGCGAGCTTTGGGGTTAATGCTGAAGATGGCTGCGCGGTTGGATACCTGGGCGGTCTGCATGCCGACGTCTATACCTATAGCTTGGAGAACAGGTCCTGCAACTGTAAAGTTTCCAGTAAATGTTCCTATGATAGCTCCTATCAATGCCAGAATCTGGCCACCGATTGTTGATAGCAGAGGGACGAAATGGTCGATTAATCTTCCAATCAGCGGAATAGCCAATATAGTCGCAAGGGCTGTCAACGAGAAGAGACCAATCTGAAGAGACGTATAGTCGAATGGCGGCGAAGCGAGTAAGAAGGTCAATGTTGTCCAAAACGATGTAAACACAGCCGACAGCGTAAAAGCGATAAGGCACGCTTGTATAAGGACCGGCTCTGTAACCATCATATAAGGAATCGAAGCCAGTGCACGGAAGTAATTGAGACCATCAGGATTCGTAGATGGATAATCCGGCATGAAGCAGAAGAGCACAACACCCATGAGATACTGCAGACCGCAAGCAACCCAGTAGATGTTACGCCAGCTAGTAAAGTTAGTCACAACTCCAGATAGCAATCTCGCCATCAAAAGACCAAGCATCAGTCCTGACGTGACAATGGCCAAAAGAGACGCCTTTTTGTGCGCAGGCGCAAAGTCTCCAACAAGAGGAACCATAAGTTGCGGCGTGACAGTGGTAGCACCGCATAAGAAAGACAAAGCCCGGAAGACGGTGAAGTCATTCGTGACACAAAGTCCTATCCACTGCATTCGTGTTCTGTCAGCAGCTGAAAAGGGTAGTCATGGTCATAAACTCACCATTGTTGCAGTGGCAAAGACCAAACTGACGATGAAAGGTCGT
Organism: Fusarium coffeatum; assembly: GCF_003316985.1. NCBI lineage: Eukaryota > Fungi > Ascomycota > Sordariomycetes > Hypocreales > Nectriaceae > Fusarium > Fusarium coffeatum. The sequence goes on along the minus strand of NW_022157957.1, from coordinate 61,698 downwards.
CTTTCGAGGATATCCCCAAGGGGAAGAACAAATATCAGTCCTGCTGCGTATCCTGACTGTAGAAGTGTTGCTACTTGGGAGGATTCTTCGTATGAGACGTTGAATGTTGCGGCTATCTTATTGAGAATTGGCTGATTGTAGTAGAGATTCGCTACTGTAATGCCCGAAGCCTATATTCATCAGTTATGATTCCATTGGAACCAGGTCATCAACTTACCATAGCATATAAAAGACAATGTCCGATAGTCAAAGCTGGTGGCGACTCATCGTTCCATCGACAATTCTTTGGTGTCAAGAATCTTCGAATCCAACTCGACTCATATTTTGAAGATTGAAGGACCACATTGCTGGAGCCTATCTCTTCTGTCGATTCAGCTGAACTCTCAACTTTGGTATCTTCAGCAGAGTCTTGCACGGGGACTGTCTCCTTGATGCTATCATCAGGGACATTTGACCCCTCGGGTCTATTCGAGGACGTCATCGTAGCTCAGCAATCACCGCTGACGGAATAATATTAAGAAGCAACAGTTAGATGGTGATAAGCATGTTTAAATAAATAATACAATATGCAAGTGAGATTTGAGGCGGTCATATAGAGGTTGTCATGATGATGGGAGAAAATTAGTACAGGCCAGTCAAAGTGGATTAATAGTAGACGATCTCCCTAATGGAGTTTCGGAATAGCCAGCTTTGGAGCTACAGCAGATACGGACAGACGGACAGACGGCGATTATTATCTCCCTTGTTTTTTCTCCTATTAATCCATGATGGGGTTAATGCTGTGTAGGGAGCAGTGCAGTTTGCCGGATATAAATGTCCGTAAACCCGGCTTTGAGACCAGAGCCCATTAGTCGCCAAGCTAGGGACACTCATCTATGTTGAAGCTTAATTGAACAGATTGTCTCAGTATCACGACGGTTCACTCTTGTTCTCAAATTACTGGGACAAATAACTCAATTCCCAGTCTAGTCCTTTTCATGAATGACATCTACTATAACGTGACTGGCATATAAGTTTTACCTTATCCATCCCTTCTTTTTGCAATGTTCATCATCCTCAAACCCGCCAACTCCACAAAGAGCTTAACTTAACTCATCTCGGTTTCATAAATCAAACGAAAAAAGGAAACCACTCTGCCGGTAGTTTACCTCTTCTTGCCCTTGCGCTTGTTGGCCTTGCCCTGCGAAGCGCCGGATGCCTTGGCCTTGCTGAGAGAATCAGTGCTCTTGTCGACAAGCTCAAACTCCTCGCCAGCAGAGTCGGTGCTAGGAGTAGGCTGGGGGTCAGAGTCATCCTCATCAGCGTAAACCTCGAACTCGTCCTCAGAAGACTTCTTGGAGAGGAAGCGGCCAGCGGTGATGTTGAACAGGAAGATCGGGGCGCGGAAGACAGCGGTGTCCTTGATGGTAGGCTTGGCGAGCTCGTTGGGCTGTCGCATGTTAGTTTAGTCGTATTTGATGAATTGGTATAACTTACATCAAGGAGGTACTCGTGAACTTCTCCCTCATCATCCTCTCCCTCGAGGTAAACGTCACCAAGAGAGTCAACAACGAGGATCTTGCCGTTCTCAGCAACAACACGCTTGCGAGCACCAGTGGGGCCGACAGTAGGAGTAGGAGTAGCATTTCCAGACTCAGTAGGAGCTTGAGTGCGGCGGACCTTCTTGACGGGCTTAGCACCGTCGCGCTTCTGGGCCTTCTCGTACATGCGACGCTCTCGTCGGTTCTGGGGCAGAGGAGGAGCCTCTTCCTCTTCGCTCTCGGCCGCAGCGGGAGCAGGGGCAGGGGCAGGAGCAGCTTCGACACCGGGGATGTTAAGACCGCCACCCCAAGCAGTTTCACGGGCAAACTTGATGTAGCGCTCGACAAACTCGGTCTGACGCTTCCAGCTCATGTAGAGGGTAAGGTAGTGAATACCGCCACCAACGACGAGGAACAGACCAACCATAACCGTGCCCAGGCCGGGTCGATAGCGGTTGTAGTAGTAATCGGTGCCCTTCCAGAGAGGGAAGCCATTGGAGAGGAAATGGTCGTAACGGTCGCGCTCGGGGCCACGGAGGATGTTGGCAATGAGGGACAGACGAGCCTGAGCCTCGCCAGCCTTCTTGACAGCGGTCTTGATCTCAGCATTGGTAGGAGGCTTGACCTTCTCGCCCTTCTTCTTGTCCTTTCCAGCCTTGGATCGCATTGACTGCCTGACCTTGTCCGGGTGCAGGTTTCGGGTCTGCCTGCGGTAGGCCTTGGTGATGTCGTCGAGCGAAGCAGAGGGAGGCACGCCGAGGATGTCGTAAAAGTTGGCGGCAGGGTCGGTCTCGTACTTTGAGATTTCATCTCTGATGCGGAAGATTTCGCGATCTAAAAGCAGAGCACAAGGTTAGACAAGGCATCACAGACAGAGACAGAAATATGGTAAACTGTACCTTCTTTGCTCCAGGCGCTGGCCAGGGGGCTAAAGAGGGCGAGAAGCCCAACAGAGAAGTACGAGATCTTCATCTTCAACTTGTACTCCTTGTTCGGAGTGATTGAAGAAGAGGAAGAACAGAGAGAAAGTATCCAAAGGGAAAGAGAGAGTATGGGGAAGAAGAAGAAGATGGGAGAAGGAAGGAAGGGAAAAAGTCCAGGGGGTGTAACGGTTCCTGGGCTAGTTAAAGCTGGAGCCGTAAGGTAAGGTAAGATAGCTTGCCTTAAGTTTAGGTAGATCTGGACTTTCTCTCTCTAAATTATCCCTACCTTAGAGGTACGGTACTTTTTTTTTTTAGTGGAGGAGGGGACCTATTGCAGAAGGCCAGCTGTCCAATACTCAATACAAACTATTGCTCTACTGATTGGTACGAACCTACCTACGAAAATGTCAAACGCCTCAATTCTAGGGTTTGTCTAACAAAGAGAAAGTTCAGTCTGGGGTTTGTTCAATTGACCGCTAATTAATTGGTTGGTTAATTGATAGCTGTTTTGGGGGTGGTTGTTTAAGAACAACGAGACCCTTCGAGTTGCACTATTCGGAGCTACCAAGCAGGGGTTTAAAACAGCACTTTAAATGTACTAACCATATGTACCTACAGAAAAGTTACTCGAACTTGACTCAATTGATAAATTCCAACACCAAATAATCAATCTTTGTCGTCGGATTTAACCAGATCTACTTGATACTGTGACCTTTGCTGTAGATGTCGCTCAAAAAATGCCCTCTGACGAGCAAGGCCATACTTCTCTGAACCACAGCAATGTCCGCCACCAGGAATAAACAGAAACTCATAGTTCTTACCGGCTTTGTTCAACGCATTTACCATTTGAAATGTTGAAGACGGATCAACATTGTCGTCGAGATCCCCAACGATCAACATTAACGGCCCCTTGAGATTGGAAGCATGTGTGATGTTGGATGACTTCTCATATGCTTCGTCAACCGGATATCCCATCCACAGCTCATTCCACCATATCTTATCCATACGATTATCGTGGCATCCCGAGTCTGCTATGCCCGCTTTGAAGAAATCGCCATGATGAAGCATTGCTGCCACGGTACTCTGACCTCCTGCTGAACCACCCATGATTCCTACGCGGGACAAATCCATCCATGGTCGAGTTGATGCAGCGCTCTTTAACCAGGCAATATGGTCTGGGAGACCCGCGTCGTGAATATTCTTGTAGCAGACATCGTGGAAACGCTTGCCGCGCCAGTTTGTGCCCATTCCATCAATCTCTACTAAGATGTAGCCTTTATCTGCCCATTGTCGTTGATGCGAAAAAGGCAAGAAGTTGTTGGCAACGTGAAAGTCGTGTGGTCCAGCATAGATGTAGTCAATAACGGGATATTTCTTGGTACTGTCGAAGTCTGCTGGTCGAATGATGTTACCGTATATAAGGGTCTCACCATCACGGCCAGTAGCAACGAATCTCTCTGGTGAAGACCACCCTTCCTTTTCCAAGTCTTTCAGGTTCCCTTTCTCAAGCTCCATTATCTGATCTCCCGACTCGCCATCACGAAGGACTGTAGTAGGCGGAAAGTCGACCCTCGACCAAGTGTCTACCAGGTAGCGCTTATCGGGAGAGAATGACCAAGAATGAGTTCCATTTCCCTCTGTGAGATTCTTGAAATCCGACCCATTGAAGTTGACTTGCACTAGATGTGCATAATACGGGTCTTGACCGTCCTTTAGTCCATAGGCCAGAAACCATATTCGACGAGTGGCTTCATCTATAGACTCAATAGAATGAACCATCCATGGTCCCTTTGTAATCTGGGTTTTGACAGTACCGGTAGCTATGTCAATGAGGTAGAGATGATTGTATCCATCCCGCTCACTCGACCACAGAAGTTCATCAGAGTCTTCGAGGAATTTGTAGTATGACTTTGTGTAGTCGACGAAAGTGTCACTCGTCTCCTCAACGATCGTTCTGACCTTCCCCTCAGTGTTGATACCGATTACTCTAACATGCTGATGACCGCGCTCATTGAAGTAGAAGAAATACTCTTTGCTGTCTTTGTTCCACCTAATGTTTCTCATCTCGTAAGGGTTTTTGAACAGTGCATCCTCTGTTGGTATCTCACATTGGCTCTTGAGATCAAAGAGGCGAGGCCTGTCAACTCCCACACGGTCTCCTGGCTTGAGGTATTCCTTCGTATGTAGCTTTGGCTCGATCTGATCCTCTGGGGATGATTCCACAAGGTTGATTTTGTGGTCTTGTGCTGGAGTATGTTGCCACGCAATTACGCACTGCCTGTCTGGCGACACGTACATACGGCCGTTTTCAAAACGATTCTTCTCGCTACCGTCTTTGGACAATTGAACATCTTGACCATTGGGGTCTTTGTACCAAAGGTTGAAGTCTTTGACATGGCAAGTATCGTTCTCAACTTCAGCAGGGCCCTCAACCTTAGACTTTCCGTCACCGCTTGGCGGGGATGCTTCCGGGATAGAATCACTGAGATGCTCGATGATGGCAACATGGTTTCCCGCATCAGGCGCAGCATAAACTGCCCTGAATTTCTCGTCAGATTGGTCTACCAGCCGCCAAACATGGCCCGAGTAAGTCATCTGTCGCTTCGTCTTTCCATTGTTGATTTTCATGTAGTACATAGGCTTTCCATTGTAGTCTACCCAGTACACCTTGAGTATTTTCCCAGTGCGATTCAGGAAATCGACGGTGACTGTGCCTCCGGCATCATTGTGAGGAGAGGGAACTTCTTCCTTGAGCAGAAACTCTGGCTCAGTTACAAAATTACCTTCCCACTCTTCAAGTTTGTTGTCTGGTCCGAACTGCCATTTGCGATTGTCAAAGCGGAATCGGACACATGATTCCTCGGGTACAGGTTCGATCCAAGTCAGAGACAAGGCTTGGTCGTCAACTTCCTCACTTGTCTTTTGCCGCAAGACCTCAGCGAGTAGCTTGTGATCAAATGCTAGCTCACGGCGTTTTTGAACCGCGTCAACGAGGAAGAACTGATGTTTGCCTGTCTCAGGGCTTTGTTTATACCAAAATGCGTTCCCGCTTGGTAGCCAGCGAGGCGTAACAGTCGTCGACTGGATGCATCTTTCTGCTAACTTATCCATAGTCTGTGTACCGAGTAGAGGGTTAGCAAACAGAGAAAGAGATTGGGATCAAGATCAGCCATCTTGAGGGTTTGTCGTGCTGGTGCCTAATGTGAGGCACAGAGTCATCATCGATCAGCTGAGCCAGGTGCATGCAAGTAGCCGCATTAGTAGTTAATTTTCGAGCATCCAGCAAGAAAAAGGTTAGTATGCAATGAAGTGTGATATAGTATAGTATAGATGTTGGAAGAACAGGGACAGACTCGTCTCCAGTATCCAAGATTCGAGGGTGTAAGTTGTGTGTCAGTGCGTAGTGGGAAGGTGGGATGTTGGATGGTGGGGGCGGGGTAGGGTATATAAGTTGCAATTGTAACAATCATTTTCACCAAGAAAAGCAGCTTGGCGCAGTGGAAGCGCGGTATGTTTACTCACACTCACTGAGTTAAAAATTCGTACTAACTCTCCATAGCCGGGCTCATAACCCGGAGGTCACTGGATCGAAACCAGTAGCTGCTATGTTACAATCTTTTTTTGACACTTTTTGTACCAGTTACTTACTTCGATGTTTTCTCCTGTTATTTTTTTATGCTTCTAAAACAACAGTGTGTGTCTAGAAGTTTGGCATACATCTATGCCATTTATAACAGCGCTCATCTCTATTATATCGAGTGCTCTGGGCTGATCTTCTATTAGTTCGGCTGGTAAGAGGACGATATGAGTTCACATTTTGGATATAACTGATCTCAAACCGTGTAACTCAGCATTTCTCTCATTAACTAGGACTAGGTCTTTCCGAATGTCCTTCTTCTCCTCCCGATGCTTCAAGATCTGACTCATCTGGATAGCCTGGCAGGGCTTGGGACATAAGATCAACGTAGCCTAAGTGCTGGTCGAAGCTGGCATAATATGACCAAGTTGTTTCGTCTCTTATGCTTTTGAGGCAATCCTCCTGATGCCTGGTCCTATCCCCGACTAAACCTGCATCACTGGAACCTGGGAACTGAGAACTGGAGCAAAGGGAGCATTGGGGTATCAACAGCTAAACTATCAAAAGCATAAACCTAGCAAAGTCGTGTGCACTATCTTGTGCGAAACCCATATGCTGTGCACTCCTCATTTCACATAGCTCAAAGCTCAGTTTCCAGATATCCTCCCTCCAGCTCAATCACCTGCCTCCTGAGGGCGCTGAGAGCTTCCAAAACTTGCCCCGAGCACAGCTTCGCTCAACATATCGGCTGTTTTACTTTTTGCGAAGAGTCATAGAACGCTCGCGCCTGCTATTTCCACCTCGTCGGCGCTTGGGAGTACGATCGACGTACTCATCATCGCTATCGGCTATATTGATGACAGTAGGTGCATCGCTGAATACCTCGGGTGGATCTTCCATCGGAACGTCAGTGTCGACTTGATCTTTTTCTTTCGGTTCTGTCTTCGTAGTTTCGAAATCGACGTTTTGCGATGCAATGCATTGGTTCTTATACCATACCGCGAACTCAAGACACGATCCATCACTGATCATGCGAAGATCATAGTTGATGCAGCGGAATGTCTTGCCGTCTTCGCTGATGTTCTTGGGCAGTTTGGCCCATATCTCGTAATCCAAAGGGGCAGTGATCGTGCACAGTGTCCTGACTGACTGATCCTTCCGATTCGGGGGTTCGGCGGAGTCGGAAATCACGATGTCTATTTGAAGACCCTGCTCTACGCTGAGTAGAGCCTGGTAGCAAGAGAAGGAAACTGGCGCGTAGGTAGACACCGGATCGCCCTAAACATTCAGTCAGTTACTTATACCAAAGTTACTGGAATGGAAACTGACTTACGATCCCAACGTACCACTCGGTTTGGTCAACGGCAATGTAGGCTTTGTCGTAAATGCAATACTCACGATCCCGTATATCATGCTTGTTCGCGTCGAACGGGCAGTCGTTAAAAACAGTGCCGTAATTATGACGCGAGATTCTAGAGGTTACCACGGCAGTGATTGAGTCATTCAATCCAGTGCGTGATAGACCGTGGAGAACGGCACCTCGAAGAACAGCAGCCCACCTGTGGAATGATCAGTCAATGAGCTATCGCTATAGTTCAAGCTATACATACGGGTTTTCTCCTCTCTTCTGGAGGATATCCGACTTCTTGCCGAAAGTATCTTTGAGGCATTCATACAAGTACTTGGACCTGCCGAAGCCTCCAACCAAGAAAATGAACTGAATTGTCAGCATATGTAACCGTTTTGATGGAGCGGCTTACATTTGGCGATTTCTGGTATTCCTCCTCAACTTGTCGGATTTGGGTAGCTACCAATGCCTTGATCTCTTTAACCACCGGCTCATACACCTCTTCACGAATTGCTTTTCTACCAACAGCATTAGTCCAAAAACGAGTCCCGATATAGTGTCAGTGATACTCACGCTTGAATAGTGAAAGAATCAGGAAAGAACTGCTTGTCGACATTTCCTTTGTAGAGCAAGTCCATGCTGTATGCCGTGCTATCCTTGCAGAGCGATGCCTTGATGCCGGCCTCCCAATCATGCTTCATGATCTTGTGAATTGCCTGGAGTTCCAGATTTCTTACTATTTCCCGAGGGATGGTTCGTTTGAGAAGTCCGCGGAACTTCTCATCGAGGAATATGCCACCACAGAGACCGCCTTAAAGCGTTAGCATACTACTTCGAAACCTTGATATTGGAGCAACACTTACCGTCCCCCTTGACGCTCTCACTCACAGTAAAGGGGTTCAGTTTCTCGATCTTGTAGGTAATGATGTCCTACACATTAGTGAGAAGGTTAGTAAAGGTTATGAAAGGCTAGGAAGGGTAACGGGGACTTACGACAGTACCACCGCCCGCATCGCAGATGACAAAGTGGTCACCAACCTATAGAGATGGGTCAGCATCCAGTTCTAAACGAAGGTGAGAAGATTGATGTCTTACGTTGAGCTTGTATCGACCAGCATTCTCCTTCAAACAAGTCAATGCAGCGGCCTCGGGTTCAGAGATGAACCCATACGTCGTATTCCCCTCTTTGGTCACATCAAACAGACCAGCGATCTTCATAGCCTCGACCATCCGTATCCGAACATAGTGAGGCCAGATAGCGGGCAGAGTGATGACAAAATGAACGCGATAGATGTCTGTACACCGTTCCCCCTCCGCTCGTGAGATCTGAGGGAAGCTGTGCTTCCAAACCTGGCGGAGATAGTCTCCAAAGATTTGAACAGGCGTCTTGCCCAACTTATGCATCAGTTCCCGAGCTTCTTTGACTTGAGAGTTCGTTCGCACGTTGGCGGGAAGGTCTTTTTCGTTGACGAGAAGGAGCTTGAACCAGCGCAGAACACCTTCTTTGAGGGGTGTCGTGTAGCCCCAGGTGGGATCCTCATCGTCGGAAGGAGGATAGAAGATGCTAGACGGTGCCTTGGCAGTATCTCGATGATAGTTTCTAGCTGTCGGCCAATCTGTGACGGTCTGGATAGACTCTCCCAGTTTGCTCGAGACTTTCCAGGCGACGCCAGAGTACCTGTAAACAGAAAATTGTAAGACGAGTGGGAGAGGGTATGAGTTGAGAGAAGTATCTTACGTTGTACCGAAGTCGATGGCGATCACCAAAGTTGGCGGTCCTTCCCCTTTGGTGGCCATCTCTGCTTAACTAACGATGGTGGTGAGAAGTGGCTTTGGTGTTTTCGCGCTCGACGGAAGAGAAGTTGTGCAGTGAGGGGTAAGCATTTTTAAGCCAGGTCTCTCTGTGTTCCAGGCAACAATAGAATAAGCTGTTGCCATTGTTGACAATGCTTCGGCTTCTCGAGCTCCTATTGTTAGGCTGCCAGGTGGGTAACAGAAGAACCATTCTCTAAGGTCAGGGGCATCAAAAGAAAGTAGCCTAGGCATCAATCTAACATGGCATAAAGTAACCATATCATTTCGTCTCTTATGCTCTCAGCGGTTGATTCTTCTGATAACCTGACGACCGCTGACGAGTTTGCGTTCCATGGTGTTCGTTCGCTGGTGCCTCACAATTGCAACTGAACTCCAATGAATAGAATAATCGGGCAGGTGAAAAGCTCCCGTCTGGATCTGTTTGTATCATGTTGCATAGTTTGAAAAGTTCCATTGCTAAGCATCGGGCAACTGTCTATATGACACGATTAGTATCTCATTCTCATTGCCCCTTAACCATAATTTCATCATCGAGGTGACGAAGGTCATGACTTGCAAAATATGAGACCTTCATACTTAGAAGGTGCGTGGAAGAGGATACAAGTCCACTAATTCCAATAAGTCCTCGGATGTCATAATGGATATTTGCTGTGTTGGCAAGAACAGCTGCTTGCCAGTGCTTGCTAATGACAAGGCAGGTGCGAACAAACACACGCTGCTGCCCAGATTCACTAGGCTGCTTCTGCCTCTCACTTTTTCTGCGTTATGCTTATCTAATCTTCGTTCTAATGTCTAATCCGCTCTCTAGAGTTTCTTCTCAAATCTCTCTGCTCCCATGGCGTCAAATCGCTTACAAAGACATCGTGCTCCCAAGTCACTTATTGACTACACAATAATCTTCTCTGTCCCTGGGGAATCCTGTGCCTAATACTATTACTATTGGGATTATCGATAGCTAGGCATCTCTTCGACATCCATTTTCGGGGGCTATGACCAATACTGAGCAGACCAACGCGGAGTTACAACACTACGGGGCGGACGTTGGATTAGCTTCAACTCCTCTCAAAGTACATCACAGTGTTTTCTTTGTCGACTGCTTATTCTTCAAATGTATCGAAGAAGGATGAAAGACGGTGGTTTGACTAACAGCAAGTGCATAACGTGGTTTCCCTAGATAGAACCCACAGCTGCGGCCTCGCAATATGGTCATTTGTGTATAGACAATATGCAGCATCGCCTCTACCGGTTCACTACAATGGGAAGCATAAGTGTAATCAAACTCAACATCGATTGTACATCAACTGATCGATCTCTGCGATGGTAGTCAGCCTCACTAAACACTGCTAAGTCTTCGTCCCATCATGACCGACTAACAAGCGGCCACTACTTGGCCAAATCACATCTGAACTATTGTAGTCAGTGACTAGACTCTCCTTCATAGAGATGACAGGACTTGGCAAGCAGTCATCTGTGTCTATAACCAAGTTAGTTCTTCATCCCAGCTTCTGCAAAAGCTTCCTTCCAAGAGCATAAGCCAAAAAGCGAACACAAAGTTCATCGCAATGGTCAACGGCATATATATCTGCTACAAGCCCAAGCTTTAAGCAACTCGTATAGTGTTGGTGTTAGTAGATGGTGGACTTGCACAGCCCAACGAACCTGAAACTCGATCCCGCACATCTATTTTTATGCCTTATATCCAAGATCTAACGGGTTCTTTCTTTCACTATTCCGTTTCACGATGCTCTACGCTCGGATCCGAAGGATGAAACTTCACCATCTTATCGGGGATATCGCTGTCACGGGAGCAAGTACCACGAGGGAGGCAGCTGTACTGTACTTGTTAACTTGTAACAGCTAAGATAATGTTGGTAAGCTTGAGCACGTGCCAACACGAGCTGATGTGGTAAAAAAGAAAAGTTGGAAATAGCTTCTCATCACGAGTCAGGGACCCTGAAGAGCGAACCAACCAACTGATTCTCATCCGACAGGACCCTAGACCCTGATGTTTATCATTCCTTCCGATCCTGAACATCTTCATGTATATGATATACGTACATTGTTTGTTTGTACGCGCAACTTTTAATATATCTTCAGCAACAAACACAAACGGTCACACTCCACTGCAGCCACCGCAAGTACCAGCTCACAGATGTTTTAGCACAACAGACTAAACATTCAAGAAGAGCAATTTGGATCGCCGATCGCTGAGTTGTGCAATTTCCCCCAGACGAGGATCACCAACTTAGTAGACTACGCAATCTTCCGCTACAGAGTAGAGGAAGATCTGGTGCGAGTATCTCACAGTGCAGGTGGTCTAGGAAGATAAGTTTCAGGGTCCAAGTAGCCAAGTCGCCAAGATCTACAGCCATTGATGGTCAATTGTAATATTACAGCGTCAATCTCTATTCCTCGAGTGCAACTACAACTCCAGTATTCTGAAACGGTTGCATTGGTCTTTTGACCGCTTCCATAGCGTTGTGACTGTGACTGTATTCCCTTTCTAGACCCGATCAAAGTCAAGCGCCTTGGCCGTCTATAGTCCAACGTCTTGAACTCCCGTGGCACGAGTTTTTCTGTTTTTTTCTCTCATAATCCCCAGCCACAAGTTCAGTACCTCATCTTCATGCAAGGCACTTGCCTTCTAATGGTCCAAGCCCGAAATTGAGGGCAAACAAGCGAAGAGTACTCTGTACAGTAGAGCACTTTTTTAGCTCCAATCCCCACGGGTCGAGGCAAGGATCTGATCACATCACGCAACTTGTTACTTTACAGTGGAATATTCATTTGGGTCGAATGTCCTGAGACACTGACGCTGTCTGACACGAGCTGTGTCTGTCACAGAGTGATTTACCGTAAGCTCTTAGAGGCGAGCTAGTATCGCAGCTAGACAGAGCAAGTGGATGAGACTAGACGTTCTAATGGAAGCTCATCAATTAAGAGTCCACTTGATGAATGAATCTTGAAAAGACGGTCAATTGAATCAGTAAGTACTTTTCTTCTGCAAAAGACATGCGAGAAATATGTGCAGGAATCATGCGATATGCAGTGCAGTTCTTTCTTTTTCGCACGTGCATTACAGAGAAACGTCCCGTTAAAAAACAAAAAAGGTAGCATTAGAAAAAGTAAATCAAAGACATCATACAGTTACATTCAAACCCGTACAGTATCTGAAAGCCAAGACCTCTATCCGCACCGATCCACAAGTAATGTAATCCCGTTGAGTGGAGTTACCCTGTGTTTCCCCTGAGTTCCTGTACAGAAGAGCGCTTAACTTGACTCAGGAAACGGTGGAATATATTTAATTAATGAATAGCACTAGTCGATGATAAATGACAACACTGTACAGTACATGCACGGAATCACAATCCTACCGTTTCTGTGCCGTATCTCACTTGCTAGGGTGATTGTATTTTCAAGGGGTAGATCTCAATCAAAAAAAGACTTATGAATTTCCTCATTGGAGTTGGACTAGACTTAACAAGGATCATCGTCCCACGTGCTCAGGGGATCTTTCACCACAATGTACCTCTTATCAACTCACTATTCATGGCAACTTGTCACTGACATATCGCTAAGTCTTTAACATTCGAGAAGCGAATTAACGATGACATCGTCAGTCAATGCGATTATTCTTCTGTCCTTCTAGAAGTCGCCTCGTCTCGAATCTTTCCGAGATTACCTAGACTTACTATTGAGAGGACCTATGTAGGTACACGTACAGTAGTAACGAGTAACGCGCCGGCATATTTAATTGTCCGTGACTTTGACAGTGACCAGCCCATTCAAATTTCCCACATACCCAATCCGGCAAGTACATCTCCTCTACATCAGATCTGCCCTGTTGATAGCGCGAATCATATGTACTTCCCCAGTATACATCTCACTTATACCCTTGTCTTGATCAGATATGGTTCATCCTCATCACCGCAACAACAAAAGCAAAAAGGGAACAGGAACCAGGGGGAGCTTTCGATAGTCTGTCTGTCTATAGTAACTTTGTAACCACCACCGTTGAACTACACTACCATCAATCCAATTCCGGTCTGTTGGGGTTGAAAAGGCGGGCAGCAGCATAAACGCAAACAGTTCTAGAAAACAATAGTTAGCTCATTCAATACCCTTAGTTTTTTAGTTTTTAGCCTTGACAGCCTGGATCATGCTTGATGCTGTCGGTGGCTGAAAAGTTCAACCCCAGATTCAGGTACTTGTACCGGAGGCGCCGAACTAAAGCAACCACTTCACCGCATCTGTTAGTGTAACATCAGACATGGATGCAAACATTCAACTCAACTCACCAAGATCCAACGTAGTATCAGAGAATAGCCGAGTCCGAAAACATCACACAAGACAAGCAAAGTAGACAAAAAGAATTGAAGAATTTTGTAGATACTGTTGATCCATTCGTAGTATTGATTGATTGATGTTATGCATTCCCATTGACCGTCTTTTTTCGCGGTTGGGTTCATTAACAATTTATCCTATCTGACAAAGATCCTTCTTCCTCCTCCTCCAAAAGACCTGTCCAAGGTCCTCCGTCCACGCTTGCAAAGCGTATATGTGTGTATATGTAATCCCATGTATTTAAATCCCAAAAACGCCGCTTGCTCAGTTCGAGTGGTGAGTGAATAGTACAACGCCGGTATCTTTTCTTGTCCAGCAGAATATGTTATGTTCCATGAGTACGCCAGGTGCCCTTTGCCCTATGACCGTTTTCGGTCGGTCGAATACAGAAGATAGTAAAGACAAAGGAGAAGTATTAGAGGCGTCTAGCACCCGTTATCCGTTTAGTTGCCCAGTCATAATTCGTAAAAAGTACACAAAAAAGTCAAGTGTTGGTGGGTGTGTATTTGTTTAAACCTTGACGCTTCGTCGTCGTGCGGCTGCCGCCAATCCCTGCCTCAAACGGCTGCGAGTGCTGTTGGGCGTCATTGGCGATTGGGGTTCCGTAGACATAGGTGACATGGGCGACATTGGGGCTGAGGACATTCTCCTTTGGGCGAACTCGTGGTATGTAGGTGCCTTTTGGAGGATAGGCTTGGGGGCCTTGTCATCCGCATCGGTACCTGACTCTTCTTGAACCTGCTCCATTGGCAGGGTAGGTGTGAAGAGAGAAAGGTTGTCCTTGGATTGACTGGCGAAATGTGTGTTGAGCGAAGGTCGGCTTCGCTTCTTAACCAAGCTCAGTGTGCGCTTGAAGACACCAGGTGACTTTGGTGTCTTTGGTCTCTCAGTGGACTCTTCCTTGGTTTCAGGCTCAGGCTTAGTCGCGAAGGGGTCAATGCTGAGAAAGTCTGGTCTTTGCTTCTCGAGGCGGCCAGTGCCCATGCTGCTAGTTCGTGGAGGGTGAAGAACAGATCCAGAAGAGGTAGTGCAGAAAGACATGCGGCGGTCGAGAACGGGGAGTGTAACTGGGAGAGTTGCCGTTCTGCGTAGACAACTGGGAGGTCGGGATGAGACAGACATTCTTGATGAAGGTCGAGAAGAAGCTTCGCTGATGAGGCTGGGGGAGACTGATCGACGGGGAAGATCGATCACTGAAGGCTTTCCGGCGTAGACGACCGAGACCACCTTGGCAGTGTCCTCGCGGCTGCCTCTTCGGTCTGAAGCCAGGGACTCATCGCTGCCAGAGTCGGTCTCGAAGTCGGAAAAGTCATCGGCGGAAGAAGAAGCATCTTCCTCGGAAGAAAGGTAAACATCATGAGGAGTAGAGAAAGGAGCTTGACCTTCGGGGGTCAGCTTGTGAGTGAGGAGACCGTCCAAGCATCTTGAAGCTCGGAGGGAGCTCTTGGCGGGAAGAGCAGGAGCAGAGGCGAGTTGTCGCTGTGTAGGCATCATGGTTGTGGGAGTGTTTTCGCGAGAAGATTCGTCGGCATCGGCAGAGGGAGAATAGATAGGAGGCTCGACGGATAATGAATCTATTTGAGGTCGAGACTGTGATTGTCGCTGAGCGAGAGAAGTATCAAGTTTTGGTGCGTCAAGCTCCCTTTGCGGTAGTTGTTGCGTCACCGTGAGAGACATTGTCGATATAGTTGTGACGTTTTATTGAATTCCCTGGACCCTTTGAAGAGGGCGGGGTATAGAAGGAGAGAGGGAAACCCGGAGCCGTGAATAGAATGTCGTCAGGTGGGTTGTTAGTGATTCTATCGTGGGTGTCGATGGCGGTCTTGAGAGTGGCCGGCAGCAAACAGGTGAAACAATGGATCCAAGACACAAAGCAACAAAAGAGACGAAAGCGGAAGGAATGTCTTGAACGGTCAAGACTGGGGAGAGTGAGATGAGATGAGATGATATGGATCAATCAATAATTGAGGTTGAGTTACAGAGGGAGGAGGAACAATTCAATAAGAGGCTGGGGGGGAGCAGGTAGGATTAATACCATCGAGGTCTCTCGAGTCCCTGAGGACTGAAAGTAGGATGGGCGCTCACACTCCAGAGCGCAGCACAAGGTTCAGCCCAAGCCAAGGTCCCTTCCCAGTGAAGTATCCACTGGAGCCACCTTCTGGTACGAGAATGACCGTGTGGATAGTGTAGTCGACAAACACTGTGTACTTGACGAGGCAGGGGCGCTTATGGTGGCAGGGGTCTGAGGACATAGCGCAGGCATCGCAGGCATCGCAGGCATTGCAGGGCATGTGGACAGGGGATCTGGTCTTGGCCTCTCCATAAAATGATGGATTCTTTGGTCCGTAGAAAAGTCGTTGGAAGGAGAGAAACGAGGCCATAGCATTTGACGATAATTTTTAAGCGATGGAAGTAGAATTTACGCGATAGAAGATGAACTGATTGTCCACCCAGCTACTGTAGTACAGCCACGCAGTTGAAAGGTGTAATTGTGGGCGTTCTTCTTCTCAGGCACATAAAACTAAACTGCCACGAGATGTGCTGTCCATAGATGTGACGTTCCAGATATTCAACCACTCACAGTTAAACATGACAGCCCAGACAGACCTCCACCACGAGATGGATATTGAGAGCCCGTGTGAGCCACCTGAGTCTTGGCGTGCCGGGACCCAAGACGGGCTCTTTTTCACCCTCAACATGAGCCGTTTCAAATTCAATACTCAGCGACAACCAACGAATCTCTCTATAGCAGCTCTCGGTAATCAGTTAATCAGAGACGTCGGCAGCTTCAGATCCCGATTAATATGTTTTCGGGTCTTGCATTTTGTGTTTTGTTTGCGGATTACATACAACCATGATCTACAAATATGACGAATTATCAGAAACAGGTACATAGAAACAGGTTAATTGAAGATGGATAATCACAACCAAACAATTCATGTTCCATAATTAGTTTTATCTTGTCTCTGTTCTTTTATCATTCTACTGTGCTGTATGTTCCCTATGACTATATGGTGCATGCGATCATCAAACCCAGCCTCTGGTATTCCTCGTGGTCTTTACTTCTGACTGGATCAATAGCTATTGGCGTCGTCACCAGACAACGTGGACATGAATGACCAGCCACTTTGACTATATCATTTCCACCCACTGACTGTCATTAGATATGTCAAACATTCTGTAGTCATCTTGAAGATCTAGGTACCAAGGCCAAGCCAGATAGATCTCATATGGTCCAGGTTAATGTTAACGTCAATGTTAATGTCAAGGTCAGGCTTCCAAAATCAACCAAAGCTTTCTTGACATCATCCCCCTGTCTCTCCAATGTGGTGAGGCTTGCAGGATACAGGTTAGTTAAGCAGAACCTGCATCCTACCTACATCCTGCATGCACTAGAATACAGTAGTCAACATGTCGTGATTGGGCATCTTTTGGGTTGCCAGCACGTTAATGTGTACTACCAAGAAAAAGAGTCAGTCAGAGTCAGACCAAAAAAGATTCCGAAAATTCTGTCGACACCGCTTTCTTGCTTAGAACCGTTTTTATGATCTGCACAAGGCCACAGAGTAAAAAAGAAACCTTGAGCATCTACCCTGCTCCGGAGCCAACGTCTGTATTCGGGCGCCACAGCCTCAGGGTAGCGTACGGATACAAGAGATGAATCTCGGGTAGGGGGAGATTTGACAGTCTAGGGGTCTTGTGTCAGAAGTTTGACTTTACTTTGCCGCCCGCTGAATATTGTTTGAGAAATGGCTGAACTAAAGGGTCGCCCAGCTTATCAGTCAAGTACTAAAATAAAATAAAATAAACGCTGCCAGTTTGTGGTGATGATTTTGTGGTGTTTTCAGCTACCTTTGGTCTAGTGTGTATGAGATGGATGGGATGTGATACGCGAAAACGAGGTCGCAGAGCTCAAGACCATCACATCCAAGACTCAGACTCAGCGTCAAACAGCTCCACAGTCCACACCCTTCAAGTCGAGTTTTGAGACACATCACCACTTCAAATCAAGTTTGCTGTATAACCCAAGAGACAAAAGTACAGGACAGTGTACAGAGCCTTATCAATCGCGGAATGTTCACGCTGAACGGGTCCCCTTAAAGTAGGTGCTTTAGCAATTAGACGCCAGCCTCTTGATGGTATCGTTTAGTCTGATCTCAACCCTTTCACGGTATGGACTGTCGTGCCGTCCCTGTTTAGACTGAACTAGAGGCAGTCAAGGCGAGGCTCTTTTCTACCTTGCCAACTCAGCAAGCGGATCTCCCATGTACTGTAGTGTAACTTTACTGCAGGCACAGGCACATACAGAGATTTATGTATGATATGCCTCAATCCAGATCAAGTCAGGTACTGTACTGTGTAGACCATTACTACTCTCTTGGTTGAGATGCAGGAACTTGACAACACACGATCAGTAGAGGCTGTAGAATACAGACCAGAGATTGGGTAGAGTCTATCGTTGATGAAGCGCCCTCGTCCAACTCAAACCGAGTCCCTCTCCCACAACTGGTCCCCATAGTCCCGCTAACATCGATGATCGGCCATTGTCCATCGAACCAGTTGGACAGCATCTGACCAATCACATCTTATACTATCCAATACTTTTCGACACCCACTTCTGTCGTCTTTTTTTTCTACTGCAGACCGACATTTGCATCGGACAAAGTAGGTACAGGTACGGATACAGACTCACGGATACTAGTATACTACTCTACATTCTTTAATCCCATCGGCAATCTATCATAGCTTGTTGAAAGAACTGTGAGTAAGTAGGCGAACACGAATTGGACATGTCATTTTTCGGACTTATTCTCAATCCCTTGAACCATGTATACTCAAATGAACCGTGTGCGCCTTTTGACAAACTTCATTTGAAGATACAATAAAACTCCCTTGTCCATCCCTTTGACATGGGAATCTACAGGACACAGCCGTTCATTCCTCTATTTTCGCCCTTCACCCTTTATAGACTTGAACAGACAGGCTCTCTCTCTCTTTTCGTTCAAGTCTCGAACCCCTCGATTTCATTCTTTCCTCCCCCCTTGTTCTTCTGAGTCTCAGGTTGGTCGGCAAGCACGCCAAGAAAAGCCAGGGTCCAACTCCAAGGGTAGGGTCCAGACAAGAGGCGCAGTTCTCATTGGATGGTTTAAGTGTCGCAGGTTGGTCTAGGATGGGGATGCTAGAATGGTGATGGACACGGAGAATCTTATTCCAGTATCAAATTCTGCACACCTGACTTTCCTGTCATAATTACTCGCTCATCTCATCTTTCGATAAGGTCTGGAAGGATAACAGTACGGATACATGCCCAGGCCATGAACACAGTGGAACGTATGTGCCGTGCTACATGGACGGAATCGTACTGGTTCGGCCGCATTCGTGATAAACGTCAAACCGTGACATTTCTTTCCGAGATGAGATGGTCAAGATGGTCACTTTGCTCCGCTCTTGCAGTGCAGCCTCATACCATTTGGCATCATGTCATGTCACATCATGATTGTAGCTCATTGATATGAGCGCGGCTTTGCGTCGCCACTAGAAGGGATCTACAGGGCGGGTTCTAGATAGTCGAGGCAACTCATGATGTTCAGATACCGACTGTACTGAATGCGTCAATTTACAATGAACTGGAATGTCTCAGCAAATAGGCTAGACAGACAAACCAACCATTGTCTAGATCCCTTCACTTTAATTCCAGTGTATCCATATGACTATTAGCTAAACTGATGCTAACATAGAGACTAAAGGTTGAACCCTTAATTTTTTGGTGTTGAAGATTTTCGCATATGGACATGGATTGATCATTGATCAAGACTCAATGACGCCATGGCTTTGGCCTTGCAGAAGCGAAGCGAGCAAAGCAAAGAGCTTTCCCCAGGTCCATATATTTGACTCTGAGTGTACGCCACACTAGCTACCCTACACGAGCCACACGCACCGCCACAACCCACAGTCTGCTTCCTGCAACGTCACAGTGGACCTCCAGCACTCAGCTCCAGCCACTTCCTTCTGCAGCAGATCTAACTAAACCGTTAAGAGATTAGTTTCATCTGATCTTAGCCGTGTTGGAGTCTAAATTTGGCTCTGTTCTAAGCAGCCCAGCCAGCCATCCTTTTTTAGAACCATAATTCTGTTAGTGATTATGGATCTCTACCAAAAGACTTTTTCAACAGTGAAGGAAGATACTGTGAATACAAAGCTAAGCACACCACAGCATAGCCGTGCTAAGAAATCCGTATACGAACGGCATCTCGTGATGTTGGTATCCGCTCCCTTGCGGAGCTGACACTGATTGTCTCTCAACCTCCTCTTTAGACTCTAAATTCTCGGTACTCGGTACTAAAAGTCTGGATGATCTGATCTAATACTGTCAGTATTTAGAACCAGGTCAATAGGATAAACAACTATTCCTCCACGTTCCAGCCTTGTCCGGGCCGAGGAAATGAAACCAGACCCAACAAAAACCCAGTCCGATTGACATGAATAGAATTCCTCCCTATCAATAAACCATCTGCACTATGAGAGGTTGCGTTGCATGCCATTGCCACTACTACCCAACTATTGCTTACAGTTTTTCTACTAGTGAGCCGGAAATGTCTCAGAACAGTGTAGAAATTCTGTTTCTCGGAAAGTTTCACCCTTGCCTCGTCTCATTCTTGGAGTATGTTTCATAGCTGACTTGAGGGAGGCAGAGAGGGCTGCCCCACGTCGATAGTATCCCTCACATAATACTACAGTAACGCTATAACCCAAAGTTTCGTGTGTTTCTGTACAAGAGAGATACTCGTGGGAATAGAAACAATTTCACTGTCAGACTGTGCAGGTACCGCCCCAAGGATGCGGCTGTGGTTGACTTGACACGCACCCGGTAGAGGATTCGGATCACATTGGCGCCTCCCGAGACGCGGAGCTGTCAAAAGCCGATGCGGCCTGTAGGGTATTTTTACTTTCATGTCAGATGGGGGGCTTTCTTCTTGTTGGGTACTCTAAGTTGAGGGAGGCTGAGTTGAAGATTGGTGACAATGCCACAACTTAATGATTATGCCCTACTTACTGAAGGTAAGTAATTAACTTAGTTACATAATCGCCAATAAATTTCGACTCTTACACGTGATCCCTTTGACGATAAATTGTGACCTCGTATTTGTTCCAGAATATCTAAGAGTATTCCATGTTACTATTTTCGTATCCATCCTGTGCGCTGTCAAATAAGTACAGTAGACGGGTCTAAGGGGCCGCTGTGGAACACGACAAATATCACGCTGCCACCAAAAGCGAAAATAGAATTCTGACAGGTACTGTATCTCATGATAGGTACAGTAGCCGCATTTTAAAACCGGGGCAGTGTATATATATCATATGGATGCTGAAAGGCTGACCGTCTACTGTAGAGGTATAACCACCCAACAATGTTCAAACTGTCTTGAAAGGTCGGTAGCATTTGATCTACCAAGGAAGAGAACAACTTTCTCTTTATAAACCTCAAGGCGAGACCAGCTGTTTAATTGAACCTGTGCTTATTGAGGTAGCTATCGTTGAGCTTCATCTGTGGCGTTGAGAAGTTTATTAGAAACCTTGCTATGTGCAATTCAATCGGCATTGGAGCAGTAATGCGAACTGCTCTCTTTCAAAAGACCACTTGCCGAATTATTGAATGCTGAGCATATGCCTATTTCTTACTGGTTAAAGAGATATTTCGATGTTAAGCCACAAGATGTTCATAAAGCTGCTCCTACCATACACTGGACATCGCGATACAAGATAGACTTTCCGAGCTTTGAAAGGTTCAACAGAAAAAGAACTCGTCTTATGATCCATTCAAGTTTGCCATGGCCTATATTGAAGAGTTTGCGTCCTACAATAACTTCTCTAACCACAACACTGCCATTCATTATCATCTTGTCCCTCGTTTGACCGTGCGGTACTTGTACTCAGCCGCCCCAGCAAAGATGCGTCCTCTTCCTAAACCCGAGTGGATGCCCAAAGGCTACTATGGCAAGATACCCAGTATCATCACCAGCATCCGACAGCTTCCCGAAGGTGTATCACCAACCCTTGAAAGCATCCCCCAGATCAACAACACCATGCTAAACAGGGAGCCATATCCGGGTCTAATTCGCGATATGCAAGAGACCGATTTCAAGCGATGAGGGTTTGTCATATCTCGTACTGTGTATTCTGAAGAGTCTCAGTCTCAGTGGGAGAATTATATCGAGTTTCTGAAGACATCAGTAGAGATGGACCTCGAGTCCCTTGAGCTCTCAACACTCCTGATGCCCCATATTGAATGGGCTATCATCGAGGATCGCGATACTTTAGACAATGCCTCCAAGCAACAAGTGCGCGAGAAATTCTCCGAATGGACTTCTCAACGATCTGTTGAGAGGGATGGCCCCAGAGTAGAGGAGGCATTCCAGTACGGCATCCCCAGGTTCCGTTACTGCATCTACGTTGACCAGAAATGCCTCGATACCGTCAATCAATACAAGGCCTGAGCTGATGCAGGTGGCCTGGGCTGTCCAGAGCATGTCGTTTGTGTCATTCTCGATAAGACGTGCGAGCCAAAGGGTCAAGGCAACGGTGGCTTTCCTCGGATAGAAGGTTGCAGCAGAGAGTATACAGGCTGGCAATATACTGGCGTAGATGCCATTGCAGACATCTATGACACAGTGTCTATCAAGGACTTGAGCGAGGATTATGACTACAGGAGACCTCCTCAGATTTTCCCAGGCCCCAAGACCTTGCCTGTCGACTAAAGCCGCAACTGAAAGTCATTCAGCACGAAGGGAATATGATGTTTTCAGACAGTATTGACCATGTTATTGTAACGCCTATGCTACCACCACTCAAGCATGATCGAGTATCATTCTCTTAGTCGTAGTCGCAATAGTGGTGCCTTTCATTGAAGCAGTTATAGTCAGTAGTTGGTCTGCGTGTATCTTCATGACTTTCCCAAGCTCAAAGAACTACCATGGCTACGCAGCAGTGCCTTGACCACTCACATATAACCGTGGCATGGGAACATATCTCAAGCATTACCAGAGTTTAATAAGCTTAGGATGTTTTAGAAAATATTATTCTGTTGTAGTCATTCTACGACACGAATCGTATCAGTAGTGTAGGGTAACCTCAATGCCTTGTCCTTGTTCTCAAACCAACAAGGATACTACCTCACCATGCATAATAACGTCATAAACTCTCATGCACTTTTATGAAACTTGAGACTTGAAGAACGATCGACGCATGCGCCTTACAAGTTTGTGAGCCTCCAAAACGTCACATTTCCTTGGATCCTGATGTGTGTAAGGTTTCCTTCTGTAAGTGATGTAACTGACAACTGGCAAGTGACTTTTGCACAGTATTCTTCAACTCCCAAGCTCACTTGAGTGTACATGCATCTTGGAATGATGTAAAGGACCCTTCCGTTCGATACTCTTGACGTGTGGCTGGTAATGGATATGATTTGAAGGCATCAGACTTCAAGGAATGAGTTATCGTCGATCACTGGACCCCTAGTAAGCCATCACAAAAAGATAAGCTTAAACGAATACTGGACATATATCACTGGAATGCGTTGATGCTCTTTGCAAAACTCTATTCTTCTAGATCTAGAGAATGGTAGATCTTGCCAGTTAACCTAGGATTACCTCAATCTACCAGCGATACGAGCAACTTGAATCCTTTGTACAACTTGTAGGGTATTTTGCATAACAACCAATCCCACGGATAAATCAATCTCGCTGCCTTCCATCCACCAATAACCTCATATCCGTAATCCCTATCCGTCACTATCTTAACAACCCTGCCAAAAAGCCAGGTAACAAAAGAAACTTCGTAAGTCAAGATATCTCGCATGGACCTTTGAGGTCCATCGAGACAACTGTACACTTGCCTGCAAGCCTGTGGAAGAAACAGCCATTACCACAGTTCTCGACTGCGCCGTGGTGATCCTCCACTGCTCAGAGGTCGCCATGGATCGGAGCTCCCATTAAATGCACTCTCATCGGCCCCTTGGCCAGGGACAGCCAAGAAGACGCCAGTTCCATTGCCAACCATAACACTACGTCGCGCGTCACCTCGATCCCATCCAGATCCCGTTACGTCAGCCGCCAGCCCGTAGCTGCTCATCGGCCGCCGAGATGCTGACGAGGCAGACTTGAACATTGGATCTACCGACACAAAGTTCCACTTGCCAAATTCATCGCTCTTCGTAAATACCTCAAGTGTGTGCGTGGGAGCTGCTGAAGCAGGCATACGAGGAGCGAAAGGATTGTTCGAGCTGAAACGTTTGCTTGGTGGTTGAATATGTGATATCGGACGTCTGGGCACGGGGAGCTTTGGTGGTGATAGCTTCGAAGACGGCGGGAAACCAAAACCAGGGTTCGACTTCGTGGATGAGTTAGATCCAGAGCGTGCGTGACCTCCAGCGAATGCAGCATTAGGGGGTGGAAGCCCCTGAAGTTGGTCGGGAAAGCTCTCATCATGAACGTAAAGCTGCCTCAGCTTCGGGAATCCACCGCCGAGAATAGACGATGCAAGGTAGGTATAGTAGCCCATCGTCACGCTGTCGAATGGACCGGATGAAGCCGGGGAAATCTCAAATCTCAGAGTTTCCAAAGAACGCGAAGCCAAGGGTCGGGAGTTGGCTGAACTTGGAAACTGCTCTGCAACTTTAGACTGAATGGCAAATGTCTTAAGCGATGAAGCCATAGTGAGAATTTCCTGCAAGCTTGCTGGATGAACGCCAGTATCCTTAAGCGTAAGGACTTTCAGAGCTTGTTGAGTCTCCTGCCATGCAAGGTACTCAATAAGTCCCTTTAGCGTCACACCAGGCGTATCCTTGAGCACAAGCTCCTTAATAGGGGGCAACGTAGCCATTCCGTCCGATGATGAGAGGACCTCGTCTGAGAGACCCGGAGTGTTCGAGACCTTGAGCGCCTGTAAATTGCTGAGGCTGCCAAGCACTGCCCGAATTACCGTAGGATCGACGTTCAAGTCATTCAACTCTAGCACCTCGAGGTTCGGCCACACTTGTCCCGAGGCCAACATGGCCAGACTGTGTTCGGAACCACCAACGTAGGTCATCTTTCGAAGGTTGGGGCATCTTGCTTGCACTTCGAGTCGGAGGGTCGTATAGTGAGGATCGTCGCAAAACATGCCCTCTGGCAGATCGACATATTTGAGATTTGGAAGGACGGCTATGGTCTGTGCAAGCTCGACTTGAGAAGATTCGCGCAACATGTATGGAAGCTTCAAGAACTGTACGAACTTTCCAATTCGTGTCGGGTCATCGCGAACGGTGCGTCGGAGGAGACGGAGACGAGCTTGGGCAGGATCCTCGGGGACACCATTACGGTCGAAGCGGGAGGTCTTTTTACGTCTTTCGGCAAGCCATTCCTCGAGGCGACAGTAGTGGACTGGATCGATACGAACGCTGTGATATCTAGCAGACAGGGGTTAGCGACTGTATGTCATCGGGCCACCATGACACGACTTACAAGACTTTGACCGCGCTTGGACGCCAAGCGCGACAAACCTGAACGCAATGAGCAATATCGCGCAGGTCGCATAGCATACAACCGCTGTCGTTTGTGCTGGCACTGCTCTCGCAATTATCATAACTCTCGTCGAGGGCATGCGGGCAAACGAAAGCGAAGATGCGCTCAAGAACCTTTGGTGGCAGATGAGCGAGCAGATATGCGGAGTTTCGAGTTGGGGGGTATAACGGTGGACATCCTGCACCGTCTGGGCGAAACTCTAAAGGAACGATAAAGTCAGAGCTCTGGCCGCCACTGCCGGCCTTGTCCTTCTTGTTCCGACGTCGGAAGGGATTTCGCATCTTGGCGTAGCTTTTTGTTGTAGATCTGGTTGAAGGGACAGCTGGATAGTGACAGGGGAGGTTTAGGGCGCGAACAAAAAAAAGAGAGGGGAGAAAGAGTGCGCGGTGGATGAAAGAGAAAGAATAGAAATGCGCCGCAGAAAAGTATTAAACAATGAAGAAGCTCATCAGCTCAGACTCTGAGTGAGTGAAGAGAGATGGACAAGAGGCGAGAGGCGAGAGGACAGGGAGAAACAGAAACCGAAGGAGGGGACGTTATTAAGAGAGCGAGCAATATAGCAGCTAAGGTCCCGTCCCGTCAGGTACAAACAGAGGTTGATCCCCCAATTCAACTCAATTCAATTGGATTTCTGGGGAACCGATTGAAAGATTAAAAGGGTAATTACAGGGGTATCATCAACGGTCCCTGTACAGTAGTACCTGCCTTTTCCGACCCGGGAAGGCACGTGCCACTGGAACTGACGGTGGTACTCTGTATATCCGAACGAAATGAATGATGGAAGGAAGGAACGGCACCTGCAAGAACAAAGACCCAAACGCCTACCTGCCTGTTTTGTTTGAATGGGGTAGAAAACGATAAAGAAAGAAAGAGCATACGAGGTATCACAGACTTTTTAACAACTTCCAGTCTTTAGACGGGACGACAAGCTTTCACTTTATTTGGTCAATGTTTCAGGAAATAAACGCTTCCCTTTCCAAACATGCAGCCCTAGACTACCCCGCCAGCCCGCATACCTCAGGCTCTGCTAAAAGGGAGCTGAGTGGCGTTTGAAAGCGCGCGGTCTTGTTTCTTTGGTGCTGACGCTTTGATAATACAGCAGTGATCAGCCCAAGATTGGACCTCCTTGCTTCCTTGTTGGCGGGCAGATCAGCAGGGGGGACGATGGAAACGGGAACAAAGTCTTGGCTACCAGGAATGGAATAAAGAGACAAGGACAAAGACAAGGCTTCTCATCCAATATCAAACTTGTCCTGCGTATCACAGAGAGGCAAACCAAACACGACATACATTTGGATTGAATGCCTGCCTGCCTAGCTACTACGTAGCATCATCCCCCCTTACAGTTAGTTGCATTCATTCATTCAGTCAGCGGCATCTAAGAAAAGGGGCTTCCAGAGGGAAATCTATCAGCTACGTGTCACTGGTATAAGCGCTCCTGTTTCTACCTAGCAGTGCAGTCCAAATCATAGGTCTAAGCGTGTCTCTTTCTTGGTGATCGTCGTACTGGAAGATCCTTCACAAGCGCAGCCAATGATGCTATCTAAAACAAACAAGGGTTACCCTTCAAAACACCCATGTCTTCTTCTACGTGCCCAGCCAGCTCAAGGACAAATACAGGCACGCTTGCTGCGTCGCAATGGGTTCTAAGGTAATTTAAGCCATTGTTTCTGCTTGTTTGCTTTGGGTTAGGATATCGACGTTTGGACCCTGAACATGACGTCAATTCGCTTCTTTTCATCCCCTGAGCTGAAGGTATGTATCCGTATAAAGAAAGATGCTGGCTATCTCATCAGTACGACCTCAGTAATGACCAAGACTTCATCTATATCCATTGCCTGTTTCAAGGATAATCATGACTGGTATGTTCTTTCTTGCGTTTAATGATCTAAGTTGTGCATTTGTTTACTTGACTTCCATGGCTACTTGGAGCTTGGATACCCTCAGACCCATGCTGCCATGGCATAACTCAATAGGTATCTGAGTGGACACTCACTCACTCATAGAGCAAGCCGAAACGTCGGCAATGGATAAAGTGATAAGAAACATTATAATATTGATGAAACAACTCCATCTTCGTAAAACAAAACCATACTTATATAATTATGCGCCGTCTTTTACAACCTCCTCTCCGCTCCCAATTAACCAGATGGCCAAGACGATCCATAAACCAAAGATACTCTTCGCGTCTTTACAAACCCCTCAATCCAAAGACATCTGAGATTCGACTCCTCAAACTTCCGCAAACTTCATCTTCAGAGTTTGAACTCGTCACTGTATCACTCGACGATAAACCAAAATATGCAGCACTGTCCTACCTTTGGGGTAACCCCGAGCACTATGGAGAGATCACCATCGAGGGCAACACCGTCAGGATCCCAGATAACCTGGCCTCAGTTTTCCTCCGGGTGTTAAGCGACGAACCTTTTCGCACACAACCTTACTGTCAATATCTCTGGGCTGACGCGATATGTATTAACCAGAAGGATGTCGAGGAGAGATCCCAACAAGTCCAGCTTATGCGCCGTATCTTCCAAGCTGCTCACGTTACCTTCGCGTGGGTTGGCCCAAAGGATTACTCTCTTGCTTTCAATACCATCAATACACTGGACCGCATTCTATCTCAAAATGACCCCAAGAGAGGCCTTGTGTCCACAGTGCCTTTTGATACTGAGTGGTTACAGAATTATCCCGAGCTTTGTCTCAAAGGAGGCTCCGGCGTCCCCAACGATCACCTCAACGATCCTTGGAGAGCTGTAGCCGATTTCTTACAACATCAGTACTGGGAAAGGACATGGATATTCCAAGAGGTCATTCTCGCAAATCAGCTCGTTTTCATCGGTCCTGGAAACTCCGACCTAGCCTGGCCCACGCTTCGCGATATCCCTCAAGCCATCAGTTCTATCGCAAGCGACCAGAACGAAAAGAAGCGACCAGAATTTCTTTCAGAGACGGCATGGAACCTCCTAAGCAGCCGACTCGCATGGGGAAGATTGTCTTGGTTAATGCTTGCTCAGGCGCGCACCAAGATACCAGACCCAGATGGATTTAAAGGCTGGATAATCTCTACTTTTGCTGCCAATCTGGAAGCCACTGACCATCGAGATCATATATACGGCCTTCTTGGAGTGTCTGGTATCCCTATCAGCCCAGATTATAGCTCTGAGAACAAGGCCTCGCATGTGTATACCGAATACATAGCTGGCTGGCTAAAAGCAGCACGCAACCAACGGACAATGCACATACATACTCCGCTTGCTTTCTTGTCCCTTGCGGGGACCGGGAAGTTTGGTCAATCTGATCTACCGAGTTGGGTTCCCAATTATCCAAAGAACAAGGACGTAACCATTCCGTGGCCATACAAAGCCAGTGACCACAAACCACTGGCTGATGGTATGCCGTCTTCATCGCCGGCAGACATTGAAACCTATCCCTATGTCGTCCAAGAGACTCAAAGCTTATTCATTCAAGGCATTGGTATGGGCTCTATCACTTTGACAACAGAATACCAGAGAGGCGAGGATTACGCAATTCTTGCATCTTTCATGTCATTGGCAAGTTCGTTCACAGCGCGCAATACGCAGTATATATCTGGTATCCCAGCAGCACAGGCCGTTATTCGATTGCTATGTATCGATTCACACTGCACTACTCGAGACCTGATCGATAATGCTATGAACCTAGCCATGCTGATCGCCTATTTTAACCAAACCGAATCCAATACCGTTCTGAAGACTTGGGGACATGATTGGGATACCGACATCCTCAAGATGGCCTTTCCAACAACAGATGTAACGCAATTTGGGATGAAGCCAGAAATCCTTTCAGAACTTAGCTCCTGGGATAGAACTCGGCGTAGTACCGCAACTGATGCCATTGTGCCTGTGCTTTACACCTACCAATTCTTTGAGACAAGTCAAGGATACCTGGGTGCAGTTAATTATGAAGTCGCGGAAGGTGATCGCCTCTGTGTCCTCGCAGGCTATAACAAGGCAGTCATCCTGAGACCCAACGCAGAGGGATCGTACGCTTTTATCGGGACGACATCCGTGATAGATATCGACGTTCAACATATCCTCGAAAGCCAACAAGCCAAAAGCAAATGGCTAGAACTACGATGAACTCATAAGAGACGATTTGGTCTAAGTTTTGATGTGAGAACACGGTACACTTAAGTGAGAATATTCATTGAGTGATCCATTAGTGGTCATTCATTTCCAGACGTTACTCTGGAATCAATAATTCTATCATACATAGCTGCGAAGATTGATTACAAGGGTTCTAGATAGATCGTCGTAGCCTGGGGCCGAGCTGAGTCGGCCGAGACTTGGGTCCCAAAAACCATGCCCGTCCTTCAAAATGCCCCCATGTTCGCCTAGTAAAACAAAACCCGTGAGAAGCATCGTCAACACCCTCCCTCCGTCATTATTGCTGCCCACATAAGGCCTATTATTCGTAGCAGGTCTCAGCTGTGAAACCAACTGAGCTCAACCGTTTTTAGATAGCAAATCTCCAAACCGTTCTTATATACGTTTGAAGCTGCCAAGACCAAGCCGGATCCAACTCCAACGCGATGATGGCCCAAAATGCTCGCGTAGCATTATGCAGTCGTTACCAAGGTAACTCATTGAGACAGACAAAGTCATTCAATTGAATAGTCTTGCTGTATTTCGACAGTGTGACCAGCCACTTAAGCCTTGCGAGATCGAACGGAACCGCCGTTGGTCTTAGCACCGGTAGCGGTAGCACCGTTGGACTTCTTGGAAGGAGTGGTCTGGACCAGATGAGGGTCGGGGAGAGGAGCCTGGGACATGCGTCGGAGGCTCTGTCGGCCGCTAGGAGCCTTTCCTTGCTTCTTGTAGGTGGCGAAGTAGAAGGAGATGAAGAGGACAAGGTAGGAGCTGATGGTGATGATACCAGAGAAAGCAGCAAACTCCTCGCCAGAGCACTTGCCAGCGTTGGGCATCCAGGGGAAGTAGGTCGAGGTGAAGTAGGTGTAAGAGGCGAAGTAGATGAAGCCGAGATCAATGACGAACTGGATGATCTGGAGCCGGGTAACCCACTCCTTCCACCAGACACGGACACCACGGGCGCTCTGGAAGTAGTACCAGTACATAACGACGTGAACGAGGAGGTTCAGGACGATAGGAACCCAAGAGACGGAGGTGGAGCCGATGAGCTGAGTGTAGCAGAGGAAAGCGGTAGCACCATGGTGGTAGCAGTGGAGGAAGGCTGGAGACGTTAGCTTGGAACTTTTGCATATGGGTCGAAAAACATACTCAGAGGCTTCTTCTTGAGGAAGAGGAAGACGGTGTCAAGGAGCTCGAGGTACTTGGTAAGGTAGTTGAGGTAGTACAGAACGACAAGGGGCTGAGTCCAGCCACCCTCGGCGTCACAGATGGCATGGAAGATACCGCCACGGACAACAGTAGGCAGAAGCTGCTCAATGAAGAGAGCCAGGAGAGCACCACTGATCAGAGTCAGGTAGAGGTTGTGAATGAGGAAGAGACCCTTGAGCTTGAAAGGCTCGCGGTTGCGCATCCACTCGCGACCACCGAAGATGATGCAGTAGTAGATGGCAATGAAGATGGATGTCGACTTGATAGTGGACATGGGAGTCTCGAAAGGCACAAACTTGAAGTCATTGGCGGAGTAGCCGACGACAGCAGTAAAAGCCTTGTCGAAGATGGGCCACAGATGAATACCAAAGGGACGGTCGATGGTAGGCAGCGGCAGCTGCTCGTAGAAGGTAGCGGGAGTCGCAGACATGATGGGCGATTCAATTGATCGTTGGAAACCACGAAACCCTTTATTAGGAGGTAGTTGGATGTAAACGAGTTACGTATTCGACGTGGCTTTTTTTTCTCGAAGACGCGACGACGGCGGGAGGACACGTGAAGACAACTCAAGCAAAGAGTGACAAGGAATGACAAGAAGAAGAAGAAGAAGTTCTCCGGAGAGATGAAAAGTTTAAAGAAGAAGCCAGGTAAACGGCAATTGGGGGAATGCGAAGAATTATAAAAGGAGATAAAAGGGGAGAAGGAGAGTAGAGTTTTAATTGAGGGATGAGGACGGATAGACCAAAAAGGGGAAATTTCCATCCGCACCGCGACCGCTAAGTCAAGTTACCTTGCTCCTGCCTGGGCCTGCGCTGCGTTGTGCTGCACCTGCACTGGATCTCCGGTGCCCGCGGGCACTAGATAGTGGACTCTTGGAAGAGCAACAGCACCTAACAGCGGGCAACAAAGCAAAGTGAAAGTGGCACCTTGCACCGCACTTTCCTTCCATTGAGGTGCCACTAGTACATCTTTGTAAGGGGCATTTCAAGACTTGGCCCAATCTCCATGCGTTTATGTTATTTCATGGGCATAGTCCACCCCGGACACCAAGAACTTGCCAGGCTCGTGCGCCGTTGGGCTATTTTCCTTTAGGGAATCATGACACGCGCTCGCAGGAAGAAGGACCACACGTGTATGCAAGTCCGAGATGAGGTCAATTCAGATGGATGTACTACCACGTAGTAATCCTGTTGAATTGCATGTGATAGGAACATACATGTAGACAGGTCGACTATGCCCCGGGATATCCGGGAACAGACCGCAGAAGAGATAGACACGTGATTCAAACAATGCATAGGCTCAGTAACTGCTAAACACTAAACAAAGATGCGGTGACGCCAGTGCTCAAATTCCCCTGAAGCTTGCCCATGCTTGCTTAGCTTGTGCTTGTACCTGACCGTTAGGTTTGCTTGTTACTGTACATCTGTCTGTCTGACTCTGACCTCCATCTGTCGTGCCTGTCAGCCTGTCAGCCTGTGCCTGTGCCTGTGTCTTCTGTGGTCCCGAGGCTTACTAGACGCCAAGATTACGGCCATGACCGGGAGGTGGCACCCAATTGCTATTCATTGGTTATACCAGATTCGGGATAAAAGCCAGTTGGACAATCGTCATTTAATATCCGTACTTCGTATCACGACGATAGAACGTCCACATGTCAGCGGCATTCCCGGAACCGATCTAACAAAACAGAGTAGGAACTCTCCTTCTACAAAGGAGAGACGAGTTCCGTAATTGTTCTGGAAGTTTTTATGAGGGTTACCTCTCCGCTGTACATGATGAATCGGGATGGACACTAGAAAGAGAGGACGATCCTTTACTTTGTCATTTCACCTCGGGTCAAGTTCCCTGCCAGCGCGGGTATCAGAAAGATTAGCCATTTGGAGAACAGAATTACTTAGGCATTTCATGTCGGTATAACGTGCTACGTATGCTGCTTTATTTTGGCACCTAAGCATTGGAGGACAATCTCTCTGCTACCCAGTAGCTCTACAACATCGGCAATTACCCCATATTTGAATCGATCCGCAACCGTCGATAGACTTAATACTCGTTAAGCGAAATCTTGGTTAAGCCTTGGGGATCCTTTAGGCTGTTTCGAAGAACCATGTTAAGTCAACTCAATTCTTCTCAACTTCTGTCATCAAAATGAACTGAACCACAAGTGGCCGTGCTTTGTGTCATGGTGTGGCTGTCCTGTTCTGTCACCTCCCACCATGCAGCTGTCTACCGGGAGCGTGGGTGGGGGTTGTCATCATTTTAATGTCAGCTCAGCCATTGGTTGCTTGCACTTCTATCCTGAAGTACAGTACTGTAGTCTGTAGCCTTGCCGATAGAGTGCAGGGCATGGGAAAGCCAATTGATTCAACCGTCACCTGCAGGTGAATAGGCCCAGGCGCTGAAAAAAAAAACGCCTTCTAGATGTCCATCCACGAATTCTGAAATCTCATGTAGCTACGGTTAGCAATCATGATCGAATTACAACCTCATTTCCCTGTATTTAACTGATAATTGACAGTGACGAATGAAGTGAATTAGAGTAAGCTCTTAAAATACAGTATCTTTACTGTGTTTCTCTCCCAAATTCCCCATCATCCAAACATCTGTTGTACAATTCGCACTCAGCTCCACCACTACGCAAACAGGTATAGCTTCTTCTTAGTCATCAATTCTCAGCCCATCCTCTGGCCCAAACAACTCTGCAGTCATCACCCGAGCCCGGAAAAAGCCAGCCCACTACTACCTCTACCACCAATACACGACCTCTCCTCCGACAATAGACAATCACCACTCTAACTCTCTCCTCCGTCTACGTCCAAAATGTCCGCCTTCATCCGTGTCGCTCGCGGCGTCCGCGCTGCTCCCATCCGACCTGCCATGCAGCCCCTTGTGGCCCGCTCGGCCGTTGCCCACTTCACCACTTCGATGCCCCGACGAAGCGAGCACGCTGAAGAGACCTTCGAGGAGTTCACCGCCAGGTAGGGCAATCTTCCGACCCTCAATGGCCTGCCGTCTGCATGGAAGTCGATTTTTCTGGGGGAAGTGGAAATAATCGGATTGGAATCTTTGCGTGGTTGTCTTGCGGCTGTAGAAAAAGATGCCGCAAAGCCCGCTTAGAGCTCTCTCCCCACGCGATTTTCCCCGAATAACTTCCAATGCAGCCGCACAGGCCTGTCGCGACACTCAATGGCTAAAATCCGACTTCCTGCAGGTTCGAGAAGGAGTTCGACGGTGTTCAGGATGTTTTCGAGCTTCAGGTAAGTCTGCCCCACGGGGTAGAGCTCGCTGCTTTCCGGCTGGCTCCCGAAAATGTCGTATGACTTTTTTGGCTTATTGACATACCACAGCGCAACCTCAACAACGCTTTCGCTTACGATCTTGTCCCTGCCCCCACGGTGATTGCTGCCGCTCTCAAGGCCGCCCGCAGGGTTAACGACTTCGGTACTGCCGTCCGCATCTTCGAAGGTACGAATTTTATCGAGTCGAGCTCGCTTGCCGTCTGCCCAGCCGATTGATGGATGACTGGCATGATCACCTCGATTTGCTAGATCGACAAACCACCTCGAAATCAGCTCACTTGGATTTAACACCTTTCAAAATTTGCGAGCATGTGCGATCCTGGACCAATTGCTAACTTGTTATCTCAGGTATCAAGACCAAGGTCGAGAACAAGGGTCAGTACGAGCAGTACCTCGAGGAGCTCAAGCCCCTCCGAGAAGAGCTTGGTGTTCCTCTGAAGGAGGAGCTCTACCCCGAGGAGAAGTAAATGGCGTCATAGTCTCAATATTCCGAGCTCTGTGTAAACTGGATGTTGGTCGAGATGGAAGAGATCAGATTAAGAGGTAGACGGGGGGAGTTTGGTTGCGGCAGCCCCAAATCGATTGTGTTATAGTCCCAGGTGACTTGGCAATTCCTCTGTGTTAATCCCCCAACTTGAAGTACTTTGTATATCCGCCATACAATCTATGAACCGATTGGTGATTTGTTACAATTTCATACCTGCTCCCTTCCAGCTATATCTTCATCTATCTGGGCAAACACGGCATACCTAGGGACTTTGCTTACATCGATAAGCATGTATTGAATAACAAATCACATATTTCGATTGAAATGCAAACATCACAAGTGGCGCTTACTGAAAGCTGGTATTAGAGGTTCTAGCTAACCGATCTGCCGTGCATCATGACGGCCTAAAAACAAAATGATATTAAGGTATTCATTCCTCTTCTAACATATCCTATGCGTCCTCCCAATCATAACTCCCCTCACTGAAGAGAGTTCCATCTGGTGCTTTGGTTTTGGTGACTCATGAACTGTGTACCAGGCCCAGAAGGACTTGTCCCTCTGCTAGCAGAACCAGCATACGCCCGGCTGGGCCGTGGACTCACTCCAGTTGCTGCAACACGAGGGCTGCGAGGCATGCTGCCACCTCTTGTGTTCCGTCCGAAACTGTTGATCTTCTGATGTGCAGCGGCCAACTCCGTGTCTTTCTGTTGTAATTGTGCTCGTAAGCTTGCAATCTGCTGCGACATAGCCTGTCTCTCGTTAGAAGCTTGTTGTGCTTGGGCAGCTACCAGATTCGTCGAGGCTTTCTGCTGCAATTGTCCGTTCTGGGTCCTCAATACATTAACCTCGTTCGACAGCTGTGATGCTTTGGAATCGACATCTTGATAACGACTTCTCATGAAATCAACATCTGCCAGGGCGCTTTTCAGCTTGTCTTCCGTGGTCCGTAGCTGCTTTTGCGCTGTAGCAAATGCGTCTTCCCTTTCAGCGGCTCCGGGTGTCTCCTTCAGACGGCTGATCGTAGATTCAAGCTCCTTTATTTGTTGCTTGTACTTCTCGCCCTCTTTCTGTGCCGCTACTTTGGCACTTTGAGCGGCTGCCTCAGCCTCGATCTTTTTCTTTTCAAAGACCGTTCGATCCTCAATGGCCGCACGATTTGACTGGCCGATTTTGGACGACATCTTTCGATAGTCCTTATTTTCTTTATCAAGACGGTTGATATGACTTTTCAGTTCAATCTCGACTTCGCCAGCCAACGAAACTTTGCGTTTGTACTCGTCCGCCTAAACATCATTTAGTATTATTCCATAAGGCACATATCGAGAATCTAACCTGTTCTCTGAGTGAGTCTAGGACTGCCACAAGCACTGTGGTAGTGGCCGCTCTGTTATTAGCCTCTCCTCGAAGCAATGCGCCGTCAAGCCACTGTCGTGTTGCCAGAGACATCGGAGGGTTGTTGGAACCGGCTAGTGGATCACGGAGAGCAAGTGTTCGCGTTCGTTTGGCATCCGCTACCTCGTCTCCGTCACTCTGTACAACAGTTAGTTCTGGTGGCGGATTGGTAGGCGATTCGTTACTTACAAACTTCCGCTTAAGCCCATTGCCAGGCAACGATTCTACAGCAAAAAGCAACTGGTTCTGGGACATTGGACTCGCAAAAATATCAAGTACATCGTCCGGTATTCCCTGTGGTTCCCAGTTTGAGGTGTCAGTGACGCCATTGAGGTAACGTGCAAATATCTCGGCAACTTCATGTGGCTCGCTGTAGTCACGTTCGGGGTCTTCGAGATAGTGCCCGGCACTGACAGTACACGCAAGCATTGCATTCAGTTCCTCGAGGGGAGACGCGTCCTTAAGGGGTACAAGGCTAACGTGCTCAGCAGAATAGGTTGTTACCATCAGAAGCACAACCGGTGACTTCCGGCCAGTGCCCGAAGTCAATTGCTTGTGAACATGCGAACGAATGTAAAGATAGTCATAACCAATAACGACGTCGAAGCTGAAAGGATTAAAATCCTCATCCCATAAAGCAAGAGTGACTCTTGTGGCTGACGGAAAGGTTGTGTGTTGACCAATGCTCTCAGCTGAGCATTCAATCTCCGCGAGTTTGGTAATGGCGAATATGAGTCGCATAAGTTCTTGATTGCGAACTACGATAAGAATCTCCTTGTCCTTCTCGTCCAAAGCAGTCATGAGCTCAAATAAGAAATTGAACTTAGGGTTGGAATCACAGCAGAATTTGGCGATGTCGGCGCTGGGCTCTGACTCGAGACTGGTTCCAATGACATCTGGCGGGAAATCGCAAATGTTGAACAATTTGCCAAAAAGATCGTGGATCTTTTGCACAAGCAGCTCATCAGGTTGTTCGCCAGAGTCGCCGGTGAACAGCCCGCTGAAAGCTTGGATCTCAGCCTTATAGTCCTTTATTATTGCTCCATAATATGGACGTTTACTCGCTTGCATCGGAAGAGTGATGATATGTTGAGTATGATCTTCTCGTTCAGATGACTGAGACGAGGTATCAGAACCTTCTTCGGCGGGAATTTGACCCATTGTGATTGAGGGACCAGAGCTGTCTACCTCGGAGGGTACTGCGCCCCGGTTCGTGAGATTCAAGGTGCGAGTCGGCTCTAGAGGATCAGCAGCCCTGCTTATGGCCGCTGGAGAGATAGTGCCAGGTGGTATTATATCATCGGGTTCCTGACTCATGAGAGAACGGGTAACAGAATCCCCTGTGCTGCTGAACGCGCGAGAGAGCAGCTCTCTCATGTCGTCTGCAGTCGAACGATGAGGATTTGCCATGATGGACGCCGGCGAGATTGAAGGCGCAGGAGCCTCTGGTGTGTTCCCCAAAGCCTCTGGTTTCCAAGGATCCACCGAGTAGGCTGGCTGTGTCTGTATGATAGCTTCAGGAGAACTGACGACAACATCGAGACCGGCTGTGCCAGTACTATTCATGGGTTGATGCTCATTTGGAGCGTCATAAGACGATACATCTAGGCTTTCCTCTTCGCCAGCTGGAGCCAGTATTGAATCCGCACCAAAATCCACAAAGCTTCTGAGCTCATCGGCTGCTGAGCTCCGTGGCCGAGAATGCGAGCGTTCCATTTCTTGAAACTCTAAAGGTGGTCTGAGTGGCTCAGAAGGCGGCTCAGATGCACTGGCGGTTTGAGATGGTTGGTTGGAACACCGTTCTGTTCCGCAATTGACCCTTGGTTTGTCCTGGACCGACTGAGATCCGATGCCAAATTCCGTCTCTTGACTAATGGCGTGTCCTCCAAGCTGGGATGTAGAGGTCTGTGGTTGTGGCTGGGCCGCCTGCGGCTCTACCAAGTCTTGATCTTCGGGCTCGTGGGGCCTGTATTGTGTGCTTGCAGGACCAAATACAGTCTTCGCCGCTCCGGTGGATTCAAGCTCTGACAGAGAGCTTGAAACAACAGGAGAGTCGTGCAGGTCTTGAGGCTGCGTGAGGAAGATGGGTGTATTTCGGATGTTATCAGGAGTGAAAGATTGCTGAAGGGCCGCTGTTGCCGTCCTTTGTACACGGTCAACACCTTGGTCAGTTGGTAAGGAGTCGTTCAACGTGTCTTCCCTGGTGAGTGAAGCTAGGCGTGACTGATCTGGTTGGCGAGAGGGAATATCCGAGCCAGTTGTGGCCGAGTCCGGAACGACTTCGACTTGAGAAGCAAAAGGGGTGGACTGGGCCTTTTTCGATGCTGGCAAGGTCTGAAACGCGTTGTGATGCGACTCCGCAGATAAGCCTGAGCACTCCTGGGAGTCTGGAATGACGCGACTAATCCCACTGCTTGAGGATAGCTGTGCTTCGAGTTGTGCGGCGTCTTCCGGAGGGGACGGTGACCTTTGAGAAGGTTTGGGATCGAAAGTACCAACCTGTCCCTGGCTTATGGACGGGCGAGAACTGATGTTGATTCCCGATCGCTGTGACTGATCAATATTGCTGTCTTGATCACCCGCAGAGGAATGATAGCTTGAAGCGCTTCCCTCTAAGCCGTTTCTCTGGGTGCTATGAGTGTTGCGCTCCGAAAGAGGACGGAAATTGGCTTCAAAGGCTGGAAAATCGACTACTTGCTGTCCGCTCCCAGAAGGTCTGTTTGTCGAAGTATTGTCTTGTGTAAGTTGAACAGAGGGAATATAAGAGTCTCTACTATTTGAGAGTTCTTGACTGGTTTGAGAGTTCGCAGTCTCAAAACTTTGATCTTCCGACGAAGGCGGTATGATATTAGTGTCTACGTGATCGTGTGACAGTTCTCCAGGGCCCAGACTGGACTCAGTGTCTTCGCAAAGACGATGGTCGTGGTTGCTGTCGTCGTGATGAAAATGCTGGCTATCCTCGAGTAACTGGCTGCGGATAGAGTATTCGATCTCACTATCGTCGAGTTCTAAATCCCGATCCACCTGACTAGTGTCAAGCTCCCGTTGTCCGCGGTCAGAACGGGAAGGGCTATTGATTTCTGATCTGGCAATGTCTTCTTCTTGTTCGCCAGTCTTAGGGTGGCCCGGTGTTACTGGTAGTTGATCAACAGGGTTTCCAGGATTATCTGATTCCTGTACACTAGCTTGACTCTGAGGGTTTCTGGAATCCCATTGACCAGATAGATCTTGAGAGTCAGGGATGGTGTCTTGGCTCAAATGTGATGCAAATGCTAGACGTTGATCATCGTCTTCAAGATCTGAAATTCTTTGCGAGCTGGTATAGACACTTTGGTATTCAGAAGGATCAAAGTTATCAGACTTACGCAACACAACAGCAACCCTTTGAACAGGTAGCGCAGAGGGTTCGTCCAAGCCTACAGATTCGGCATCAACAGATGACGATGAGATGAATGACGGCACTGGCTCTTCTGACAGTGTGGTTTCTGCTTCAGCTCTGCGACTGTTTCTTGTTCGCATACGTTGGCCAAGAGAGTCGGATGGAGAGTGATTTTGAAGTGGTTCATCAAAAGTCCAGGGCTTCTGTTTTTCATCAAAATCAACTGGTTCAGCTTTAGCAGCACGAGGTGTTAGACTCCGAAGTCCTCGTCGGCTCCTTCTGTCCTGGCGCTTAGCCTCACGTTGCAGCTCGACGCGCTTCTTCTTGTCCTTTACTTGCTCCCAGTCTTTCAAAGCGTCGTCATTCAAATTCTCGGCCTGTAGTCAGTCAGCAAGAAAGTTCTCATTTCAGCAATGCTACGGGACAACCAACTAATTCCCAGGTTGGCGGATATGTTTTTTGATGGCTTGGTAGCCAATCGACTAGATATTGGTGTTTGGTTTCGCCGTCTGAACCCTCTTCAAATCGTTCATCAATGACTGCACGAACAAGATACCAGTCTCTCTCTAAAACAGTGTCTTCGTCCCTGTCTGAGTCCTCAATCTCTCCACTGACTTGATCTGGATTTCTGGCTGGGACTGGGGATTGTGGACTACGTTGGGGGGTGCCTGGTTTCCTGCGCTTGCGGGCAGACGATGGCTCAACGTAATCCGCCTCACTGTCCTCTTCGTCCCTCTTTCTCTTTGATTTGCGATTTAAAGAAGACCTTTTTCGTGTTTGTTTAGAAGGGTTGGTTTTGCGCGTCTTGACCATTAGTACGGCAGTCAATCAATGTGCACGCACAGGAGTAATGGTAATGGTAGCCTTGAGTTGAGGGGGACAGGGGCGACCACTGCCGTAACT
This sequence comes from Fusarium coffeatum, assembly GCF_003316985.1. Lineage (NCBI taxonomy): Eukaryota > Fungi > Ascomycota > Sordariomycetes > Hypocreales > Nectriaceae > Fusarium > Fusarium coffeatum. The sequence continues at coordinate 21,817 of NW_022157957.1, read as the reverse complement.
TATAGTCGCAGCCCTGGCCTCGAACAGCGACACGTTCAGACCGGCGACGAGACCTTGCGATGATCTGTTACAGATCTACGCTTGGTATAAGTCAATATTATGCGCGCGCGGCGATAACGAGGCTATCCAACAGGAGCTCGGCTGATGTTTTGGGGAATGTCGTCCAAGTCCCACTAAACTGCACGTGATTGTCGTTCAAGGGACGGGTGATCAGGGTCCAAAGCCAGAGGGGTCAAATTCCAGTGATGGGGAATAAGAAACTAAGTTAGTGGCCGGGGAGCCAACTGTAGCAGATGTTGAGTGCTGTAGCAGTGTAAGTGACAGGGATGCATGTGAATCCAAGACTGGACGAACAAACTGTTTTGATCAAGTCAGGTAGGTGGAGATGAATAGTGGGAATTTTTATGTAGTAGCTTGAATGAATAAAAAGGAAGAGAAGGATAAGAGGAAATGTTAACCGTGCAGGCAAGTCGTGGAGTTATTGGGCCTTTGTTCGGGGGAAGGTGCTAAGTAGGTGCCTTCCTCTGTCGAAGTGCTGGAACGTATCAGAGAAGTTGACTTCTAACGGAAGGTTTGCAATGCGGGAACATGAATGGAGGGAAGTCATAAATATAAGGAACCGAAATGGCATAAACTGATTGACCCAAATATTGGTCTATGACGGTCTCTGACGGTTTCCTGCTTGTTGTTTTTACGAGACCTTTGCAGCTTGTGCAGTCATTCGGTTTGGTGGGCTTTGCGCCAGGTCAGTTTCCGCCTTCTCGCTGTTGTGAATCTGGTCAATCGAATAGCAGAGGAGCAGAACAAGTAGTATTCATGTGACGGGTCCTAGCAACCTGAAATCTTCTACAGGGACGTTTGTAAGTTAGCATTCTCAAACCAATCATAGATATCAAGCAAGTTGGATATTTGCTACATGCAGCTTACCATCGACAGGAAACACAGCTTATACAATGCCGTCTATCCAGAGCAAAAACAACAAATTATTTCTCTAAAGTGAGAGACAATATGCAAGACCCTGCCATATTGATTCTAGGTTCCATGTTATTGGTATCAAGAATATAGAGTTCCAGCTCTTGGGCTTGTTGCAAGGAGTAACCTACTCTAATATCCATTACAGCGTATATCCATGCGACTGATTCAGACCCAGACGCTTATAATGGATGGGAGCAGGGAACTTATGGGACTCTGATGCAGGCGCCCGAACAGTTAGGCGCCAGAACAGTGACAAGCTGTACTGTAGCTTAGAGCCACTCCACTGTGTTGTGCCTCCACAGGACTGGCGGTGTTGATCGGGCCGCCTGTAGCGTCCAGTACCAGGGTAGACCAGGCTTATTCTGACTTTAACGGGTTCCCGTCACCATTCATACCATTATTACTTCCATGGTTTCTTCAACCAACATTCCTTCATCAGCTGGCGATCATCTTTCTACGCGTACCAATTAAGCCAAGAAAACTATTAGAGAAACGTCAATTTCTGACAAGACTTTTCTCGCCGTCCAGGATCATGGCGGCGCGCTTTTCTGTTCAGCCCATTGGTCGATTTGCTGGTGAAAGCCAGCCTGTCAAAAGACCCAAGGTGCGTACTTCAGCTTGTATAAGTTGTGATGAACTTGGATATCGCATTCGTCACTCACTCTTTTCGTCTCTTCGTGTACTCATACCATCTGCAGGAGTTTGCCTGCTTCTCTTACGACGACAACCATGAGTTTCATCTAGACGATTCTTCGCTCAAGTATTACTACACACCACAGCTAGGGGCAGATCTTTCCAAGGGATTCGACACCTTTGAGAAGCTGGACGACACTGGAGATGACCACCTCAACAGTCTTCTCAAAACTATCATTGCTCATGAGCAAGAAACTGGTAAGAAGATAGATGCTAATGTTGTGACATGGAGAGGAATGATGACCAAGGTCAGTTGACACCTTCGATGAGCCAAGTTCAGTTTCTAAATATCCTTCGTAGATCATGGCCGTCCCTTTTGATCAGATGGACGGGTAAGTTCGGCCGGCGGCTTTTGTTGTTTCAGTTTGACTTATTGCGTACAAACAGCTTCGAGATGAATGCCACTTTATATCAAGTATGCCCAAGATGACGAGTCCCCCTATGCCACTGAACAACGTAACTAACGTATGCTTCTTCTAAGGATTGCATGTAAGGATCCCTTCATTCAGTCATGTTTGTATCAGGGATTGACTTGTAAAGCTTCATTGAAGAAAACAACGCCTACAAGATGGCATCCAGATCCAATGAGGGCAACAACAACAAGCGCAGAAGAGGACCACCGCTAGAGGTCATGCAGTTTTGGGGTATGGTAGTTCTTTCTCTAACGGTGCAGCCATTTCTGACATCTATTAAAGGGTACAAATTCGAGACGCTGTCAACTCTGCCAGCGCCATGGGCAGAGACATCTCGCGAGTTTATCGAAAACCGTGAAAACGAAGTCGTCAACAACAAGGCCCAGTACTGCTCCGTAGTCCGAACAGGTATCGGCAAATCTGTTCTCTGCCTTGGCGGTGAAGTTGACGCCAGTAAGTGAACCCACCAAGCCTTCTTGGTTCCTAATTGACACTCGGCAGTCTGGGACTCCAAGCCCGAAGAAAAAGGCAGCCCTATCAACTGGGTAGAGCTCAAGACATCTGCCGAGATTCGCAACCAGGGTGACATGGAGAACTTCAACCGCAAACTGATGAAGTACTGGATTCAGTCATTCCTTCTCGGCGTACCGCGTATCGTTGTTGGTTTCCGCACTCGTGATGGTATTCTGGTTGAGGCAAAGGATATCGAGACGCATCGCATTCCGGAGACGGTCAACTCCTACCCAAACCCCAAGTGGAACGCCGATATGTGTGTCAACTTTGCCGCCACTTTTTTGGAGTGTAAGTCTACCTCGTGTACAGATAATGAGGCTTTCGTTTCTAACATGCTTTGATAGGGCTATCGGAGAACATCACTGACGAGGGCGTATGGAGAATAAAGCGCGAGCCTCAGTCGCCTACGATCGAACTTTTCAAGGTAGAAGAGACAGGCCACGGCGATATCTTGTCAGACGAGTTCAAGAATTGGAGGATCAAGTTGGCTCTTGGGCCCAGTAACGAAAGTTGATAGGCAAGCGCTTAATTGCTGTATCATAACCCTGGGCCGGAAAACTTGTCTACAGCCTGTCACATTGAATAGAGAACTTTGGAATATTTTCATAATGCGTTTCATACATCCAGTCTGTACCTGCATCTGCCTATTTACTTGTCCATATAGAAACCACATACAATGCATTAAACAATCAAAACAAGAGTTGCCTCCGTACCTCCCATATTCTTAGAAAAAGAAATATGCCCTTTAACGCCTTGTGCACGCGCAAACCTAACCAAAAAGCAGGACGCAAAACAAAAACAGCAAACCATGCCGATGAGATCATCACTAAGATATCATCACATCGTAAGCACCATGCCAGCCCAGGGTCATTAAATGCAGATGAAAATGCGACACCAACTGAATCCTCCTATGACTCGCTTTTATCCTTGATGCGGGAAAGAGCAGAACCAAATGCAAAATGATTAGTACAAGAAAATCTCGTACACGAATCGGACAGTAGATTAATGCAAAGGGGACCATGATCGCTCGGGTTGCGTTATGGTGTGAAGTTGTTCATCGTTGATGAGGGATGTGGGAAATTAAACGCCAGGCCATCGAAGGCGAAGACCGTCAGCCCAGCGCGAGTAGAGCACGTCGGAGAGCTGCTTGCAGTGCTCCATACCAGATCTGGCTTCCTGTCCGGGGTACTTGTTCTCTACAGCCAGCTTGTCTTTGTCAAAGTCCTTCTCGTACATGGTAGGAGTGTCAGCATGGCGGCGTCGGTGGCTGCGAAGATGAGGGTTGCCAGAAGCCATAACGAGCTTCGCTGGACTAGCCGCAGGAGTGGTGTTCTTGACAATCACGGTGCCCTGGGGGGTTCCGTCGTCTGGGATCTTCTGGACAGGCTGTCGCAGGATTGATGCGCTGAGCTTGTTGTCTTGAGCCATAGAGGATACCATACTAGTCATGAGATGGTAAGCTCCTTCGGGATCAACTGCATCCAAGGCCGCGAATGCGTCTGATAGTTTCGCCAGTGCTTCTCGCTTCTGCATGGCAGAGGTCTGAGCATGCAGCTCGTTTAGACTAGGCTCCACGGCCTTAGTATACAGTCGACGTCCAAGAACAGCCTCTTTTCCGTATGGCTCAATGGGGCCGTTCATGGGAGGAGAATTCTCGTCGCAAAAGACATCGTCAGACGATGTTGGTCGACCACCTTGGCTTGAACTGTCTGAGGGCACCCTTCGGAAAAGACGCATAGTCGATCCAGAGTTGCCAAATGACATATCGGTCTGAAGGGGCCTCTTGGGAGCAATGGAGCCTCGAGGAGAGCCACTATTTCGCACTGATGTGGTGCTTTGAGCGATAGATGACCGTCGGACAGTCGACTTTCGAACAGTGCCGGGTGCGGGAGAGGTTCCTCCGAGAGGACCATCCTTGACATCCAGCTTCTTCATCGCCTCTTCAGCGTTGAAAATAGACGATGGCTTCCGGTGCTGCTTGATCGTTGGCCTTTTGGGCGGAGGCGCGACCGACTTTACTGTATCAAAGACCCATTCTCCTTGCTCGTCCTTAGGAGTCATGGTCTGCAGGGTCTCTTGGTAGTAAATCGGGTGCTTCTGTCTGTTCTGGTTGGCATCCCACATTTGTCGACGGGCGATAAGCTCTTGTAGAGCCTCAACCTTGCCGGCATTGCGGATGAAACGGTGGCGCAGGAGGTCCTTGGCAGTTGGTCGACGGTCGTAATCCTTGGTGAGACATTGGGCGATGAAGTCCTTAAAGTCCTTGCCGAAGTTGCCCTCCAAGCGAGGAGCAGGGTTCTTGGGGATATGGAAGAGGACCTTCATCGGGTGGATGTGGCACAGGGGAGGCTCTCCGTTGGCCATCTCCATAGCTGTGATACCAAGCGACCAGATATCAGCCTTGAAGCTGTATCCGTCCTGCTGAATGACCTCCGGGGCCATCCAGAATGGTGTTCCAACGAAAGTATTTCGCTGCGACTTGATGTTTGTCAATTGAGCGGCGACTCCAAAATCAGCGAGCTTGACTTTGCCAGTCTCGGAGAGGAGAACATTAGCAGCCTTGATATCTCTATGAATCTTGCCTTCAGTGTGTAGATATTGGATTCCCAATAACAATTCACGACAAATAATGGCGATATGTGTTTCGCTGAAGTTGGCGGGTTTTAGCTACTCGCGGTTAGCAATTGAGTACCGTATCGCAAGGTATCATTTCATGGAGGTGAGACTTACCAGATCCAAACAGGAGCCGCCGCCGAGGTACTCCATGACAATCCATAGCTTGGTACCTCGCAGAAAAGATCCCTTGTACTGAGTAACGTAGGAACTTGCGCATGTGCTCAACACAGCGATTTCTGCTTGGATATCTTGAATATCATCGTCGTTGGACTCAAGGTCGATCTGTTGATTATCAGCTGGTGGACCGGGCAACCAAAGTAATGATGGACTTACATGTTTGATAGCGACAGTTTCGCCAGTTGCCTTTTCGATGCCTTTGTAGACAACACCAAAGCTTCCCCCTAGAAAGAGATTTGTTAGTTGATATTTTTTGGTTGTTGTACAAGAGCTTCAAACTTACGGCCAAGCTCCTCGAGAACCTGATAATGCTCAGCAACGCCTTCGTCAGCCATTGTGGATTTGACGTCATGCAATGTCGAGTCGTTATTTGGGATTCGCGTTGCTCAAGCAGAAGAGACAACGATAGGAAGCTGGATGGGGATAGATATAGTGTCTGCTTGAAGGAAACTAAACTGAAATTCAAAGTTGGAGTTGGAGTTTATTAGGTGGTTAAAAGTCATGCGGGCTGTATATGGATGGATGGATGGATGGCACGGTAGTCCTGACCGTTGTCTGGGAAGCGGACCCTGTCAAAAAAGCTATAGCCAGCCCCTGGCTTTGTTTACTTTGAGCTTGATTTTTTGGACAGCTACCGGCGCTATAAAAACGGTCAGCCCGACAGTGACGTAAAGATTTGGGTCAAGCAATTAAGGAGAATTTCTCAATTGGGATATAAAAAGATTCCAGATATTGAAAATTGGGGTTCTGGTTCTAGTTCTAGTTCATGATAGTGTTTGTCCGAGAGAAAGAATGCAGCTTCGTGGAGTCGTCTTCCATACCAACTGCTTTCTAACATGGTCTCTCATGACTATCCGAGCCTTGCAGCTTGTGCCGCCCTCAGTGGAGAGCTGGGCCCCTCCCTCCCTGTCACTTTTAGCTTGTCATCCCCTGTAAGCAACCCTGGCGCATATCCTAGCGCCCATGAGTGTTTGATGTTTTATCATCAGACAGAAAAGAGATGACTGAATTAAATGTATGCATCAGCATGACATCCTCTACGTGTGACTGCATGATCTGAACTTTATGTCTACCTTCATCATGTTTAGTGTTTTCTTACCCTCCCTCGAGCACACTAACGCAAGGTACCGGCCGGATCGAGTGGAGGTAGCAACGGAAAAGACATTGTTTTCAGGCACAAGAAAGTTTGGAATTGGATCGGACTGTTGTCAGACTTGCATGACTTGCTGCACCCAAAGACTCAGACCTCGTTTGTCGGTTTTACTCTTTATAAGGCAAAGCTGCGTCTCAGAAATTACTCGAGTCTTGGGGTAGAAAGACACAGTCACACGACTGATGATTGTCATGGACTGTCACTGTCAGTATCAACTGTCATTCAAGATCGATCGTCATATCACATCACATATCACGCCGTTCAAGATCTTGTAGTACTAGAAAAAGTAATCAACAGATGTTGGGCGTTATCAAGAGACCTCTTCCTGTGGAGTCATTGTCGAAAAGACAAGATTGCCGATGGAGTAAACTATGCAGTTTTTAAACAATCTTTTGTCTGATATTTCTTCTTCTAAAAAAAAAAAAATATTGGCCATATGGATATCATCACGGCGTTGCCACGGTTCGATCGTCGATGGTTGGCTAAGGAATAAGCAAGCACAGATGTTGGTCGTTCCCAAAGTTTCTGTTTCTTGATGACAAAGATGCGTATCTCGGAGCAAATTATAATTGCCATGGACATATGTGAACAGTGCACCGTTTTCGACAAACATGTCCATCCATACATTGGATCCCCCGTCCTCCGTACCCCATCGAAGAGCCTTGTTTGTTATAAGCTCTGATCGTCACGATCATGCAACGCAACAAGCCCCCCCTGATCAAGGGAAATGGAGACCCGACGGGAAGTGGAAGTAAAAGTGCGGGCAGCCTCACTTCAAACGCTACCTCAGTACTGTTGTATGGCCAGTGCACTCGGACTTTGTTAGTTAGCAATCTATTCCATCTCCGGCAACCTTGTCTTTGAGAGCTGGATCTAGATTCTAGACCACAGGGTTGGGTTACCTTAAGGTAGTAGTAAGATTCCTCTAGCAACAAGACTTTATGCTATCATATTGTTTAACTATATAACACTTGTTATTCTGTTGGATACAGTGACACAAGTGATGCAGAGTGCCTTTTCTTTTTCCGATAGACTAAGATTCCGATAAAGCAGAATCCGAAAAAGAAATGTTTAGAGAGCAGGCGTATAACCCACGAATCATAATCAAGATAAACAGCCTTTTGTACCAATTGTTTCTGTCTCAGTTAGGCTGTCCTGTCCTGTCTGTTCCCTTGCATGGCTTTAGCGGTGGGACAACTCAACAACCGACCGTCTGCCCCGCCGATCTCGTGTTGCTGTAGCAACCTCGACCTTTCTCAGCTTTGTGACGCCAGACGCTCGAGCTCCGCGGCTGTCCTACCGCTTTTTTGACAGGCGGAGCTTCAAACTACCTTACCAACCTCCATTACTTTACTTTTTTTTCTTCAAACCGTTTCTTACGTTCTTCGTTTTTTATATTATCAGAGCGTTGCATCTCGAGATTGAATTGACTGCAGTCTTGACCTGTCGTAAATTTAATTTCCGCGTTTCGTGGTAATTCTTTTTACTGCCCTCTACACCTACCGCCCTCCTCCTCCACCTCCACTATCCATCTACTGCGGGACATCGTCTTGGTCCATCTTTCGTCACTTGTTTTTGGTGTTTCGACAACGTACATACCTAATCTCGACAAGATTGTGTTTGATATGTGTCTGTTTACAGTTCGATAAATCTCCTACGACGCGTCTCGAATTGTTCGAGTCCAAATCTTCCTACTTTGGACCTTGTTTAGTCTCTGCTCGAATTGTCCGGGATTATATACATACAACAATGGCACCTGCAGCACCACCGCTCCCTTCGCGATTCCCATGTTGGTGTAGAGCTGTTTACTCATGGGGTGGAGAGGTTTGTTTCAATGTCATTAAAGCCGGCCATTGGAAGCTAACAAATAAAAACAGTCAAAACGAGATCTGGGATTCATCGAAGGAGATTTGATAGAATGTCTGAATGCTGGTGATGGCTCATGGTGGGTGGGCAGACTATACCGTGATCGACGAACAGTTGGATCTTTCCCCTCCAACTTTGTTGAACTTCTACCTTCTCAATTCCGTCCGACGACCAAATCTGTTCCTACGCCAGCCTCGAATAATGCGCCAAGCAGTGCGCCTTCAAAATCGAGAACCTTTCGAAAGCCTTTTGAAGCATACGCCAAGGCTCCTCACTACACCAGTGCCAAACAACCCGAGGTCTTCAAAGAGACACCGAAACCCAAGGAACGACAAAACTCAGGTGCCTCATTCGCACCTAGCCCTCATGAGAATGAACGAGGACCATCGCCTGCCCCACCAAGACACGATCACCGAGCTCCCTCACCGGCACCTTCTCATCACTATGGCTCACGGGCTCCGTCTCCAGCACCGCCTATGCACAGTTACCAATCGAGAGCGCCTTCGCCATCACCCATGAACAGTTATCAGTCAAGGGCTCCCTCACCGGCACCACCAATACATAATTATCAATCGAGAGGCCCTTCACCGGCACCACCAATGCATAGTTACCAATCCAGAGGTCCTTCACCGGCACCGCCTATGCATAACTACCAATCTAGAGGACCCTCACCGGCACCTCCTCACAACTACGGCGGCAGAGGTCCTTCTCCTGCTCCACCAATGCACCATGGACATAGCTATGCTGGTAGAGGACCATCACCTGCGCCTTCTTTCAACAATCGTGCAATGGTACCCTATCGAGGAGGACAACAAAGAGGTGGTGACTCTCCACCACCGCCTCCCCCGCCTCCTCACAGACAAATAGCGAGGGGTGGATCAATCGATTTGCATAGGAGCTCTTTTGATATCTCACGACATGGATCTAATGCCTCATTCAATCCCTTATCGCCCTCAAGACAAAACTCCAATAACTCTCACCGGCCGCCACAGCCACCCAACCCACCTAAAGCACATCTAAGGCATGGGTCTTTTGACGACAGGTCTTATACGCCGTACACACCAGGCACTTCTACTCCCGTCCCACCGTCCCCTGCAGGAGGCATGACGCCCTCGCCTCTAAGGGAGGCTATGGATGGTGTTATGGAACAATTAGACGTTTTGGGTGGTGGTCTCAACCGGGCAGCGCAGCCATCACCGGCACCTGCTGCCGATCCTTGGTCTCCAGAATCTTTTGACATGCTGTCTCACGGGTCAAACAGGAGAATACCAGATCGAACCAGGCCTAAAAGCTCTATGGGTATTGCACCACAGGACGAAGGCTACGAGACATGGAGCGGCGAGTCTTCTCAGGAAGTGTCTTATCAAAATGGCGGACGAGACGACAAACTCAGCAGCTATGTTGATCGCATGGAGAAGCGCTTCCAGCAAATGCACCGCCAAAACTCGAGAGCGAGCGAGCAAGATGATGATCAGCCGCCTCCTCCACCCCCTAAGAATGTGCCGTTCGAGCGACCCAAGTCATCCATGAGTCGCTCTGGCGAGCCTGAACGTAAGCTGCGGGCTCGCAAGTCAGCTTATGAGATTGGAAGAGGAGTTGCACGAACACTTACAACGAAGACCACCTCGACCAATTCCTCGTCAGGTAAAGAGAGCAATATCAGCGCATCAACTCAAAGCACTTCTAGGACATTGTGGAGTGGAACGTCGGCAGGTGCTTTCAGTACTACTAGTGCTGGAAGCCTTGCTCGTCTAGGCAACCGTGGACGTGCTCAAAGTGCTATTGGCGCGAGAGACCTGGAGATTGACAGACCTGATTCACCTTTCACAGGAGTCACTTACCACAGCAGCCATGCTAGTGACTCTCCAGCTCAGCAACAACGACCCCAAACTCAAGTCGGATTCCACGAGGATCCCTCCTTGGAATTGGGAGGCTTAGTACAACCGAAACCCCCGAAGCGAAATATCTTCCGCAAGATTTTTGACACTGCCAAAACGGGCGTTGCAAACAGCCGAGGTGGAGTTGTGGGTGGTGGCATGGACTCCCCCAGATCGCCTTTTGCTCGTTCAATGCCAGCGGGAGCATCGCCTCTGCCTGGCATGGGCAGTACGCCTGCCAGCAGAGATACTGTGACTGACATGGGTCTCGGTGCTGGTGTCGATTGGGTACAAGTTCGTCGTGACGTGAATCGCTCCAACTCGCTCAGTACAATAGAATTGACTGAGCGTCGCGAACGATGTCAAATGATGGATCATCCCGCCCTGAACCCTGTCGATGAGCTTTACGACGGCGTCGAGGGAGATGAAGGAGCCGACGGAGAGCCAGTCCCCGAACCCATCAACTACCAAGCGATTAACTTATCCCAAGTGGACAAAAATTCGCGCTTTATTAGTGGTCTTCCTCCTGCCATTACCGCCATTCAGCTCGCTACTACATACGTGTGTCGACCTTACCGGAGTGACGTTCAACGGTTACGCGCTATCTTCACATGGGTTTCTGAGAAAATCACTTGGGAAGAAGACTTCGAGGGAGAGATCAACACGACACGAGTCATTCAGTCCAAGAGAGCATGCGCTGAAGAGTATGCGGTTTTGGTGATGGAGATGTGTGCTGCCATTGGTATTCACTGTGAGATTGTGCGAGGTTATCTCAAGTCTCCGGGTGAGGTTTCCGAAATCAACATCATGCCTCGCCCCAACCACTGGTGGAACACTGTCTTGATTGACAACGAATGGCGCATGATCGATTGCTGCGTTGCCAGTCCCTCTTATCCTCGGCGAGGCCTGTATTCCAACGCGACCAATGCCGCCGACAGTTGGTGGTTCTTGACGAGACCATTAGAAATTTGCTGGACCCATATTCCTGAGCACCATGAGCAACAGCATATCGTTCCTCCTGTGGCACATGAGACTCTCCTCAACCTACCTTGTGCATGTGCGCCCTTCTTCCGCAATGGATTCGAAATGGTGGATTACAACACTGCCTCGACCAGGATAGAGGATCTGGAGATGGTTCATATCAAGTTCAGTGTCCCATGCGACGTAGAGATCGCTGCTGAAGTTGAAGTCCGGGGCTACTCACGAGACTCGGATGGAGATGTGTTTGAAAGTGGCGAAATAGTTAAGAAGAGGGCACTGGCTCAGGCAGAGTGGTTCAACGGCATCAAGCGGTATACGGTCAAGGCCCTCCTACCTGGCGATGAAGGTCAAGGAACCCTGAAGATTTACGCAGGCAAGCGTGGACTTATGCACAGCATCAAGGACATTCCACACCCTCTTGCTTTTGCCCTGCCTATTGTCCACACCGGCGAAAACCCGCCTTATGAGTTTGTCACTAGACATCCTACTCCTCACGCGCAGCGACATGATATCTATGTGGTTCAACCGCAATGCCAGAGACTGGCTCTCAATAACACGTTTGTGTTTGCCATTAGACAACATCCCAGCTCACTAGCAGGTGGATCAGCACTCACGCCGTCATCTAATCCAGGAGCCACCAGTCCTATTCCATTCGTTCGTCCTAGTTCGGCGCTGAGCATGGGTGCGTCAAGTGTTGTTAGTGGCTCGGCCCCAAGCTCAGCTACGGGCACTGTTGCTGGGAAGAAGCCCGCCAAGTTGGCAATTCAAACACCTGGAGGCAAGATTCTCCGTCTTATGAGGAAGGAGGATCGCAAGGGCATTCATGTCGGTGGCAGAAGTCTCTCGGGTAGTGAAACCGCTAGTGACGGTGGAACATGGGAGACAATCATCAAGTGTTCTGAGAAGGGTGTATGGAGAGGCCTTGTGCTTGCAGACCGCACGGCACGATGGTGTGTCTTTGCTGAATGGGTATGTATGGGCTGAACTAAACATATTGGAGGTTGCGCAATGGGCAGACGACATTGGAGTTTCTCTGCATATCTTGTTTTCTTTTTCTTCTTTCTTTTCTTTTCTTCTAATACCCAAGGAGGATCTTGCATGCCATGGCGCTTAGCAGGTATTATAGAGACGAGCGAGCGTGGACCTTGGATTTGTTTTGACATGGTCGGGTTGATCTGTTGCATTGGGTTGAAAAGTACGGATACGATAACAAAGACATGGTCCAAAGCTTATCATAAAGTGTAAGATAATAGTTTCCATGTCATGAGCATGAGCAATGACGATAGCGCATGATGGACAAATTTATTTCATAATTTTCCCTAACATTATTATTGATTGCCTTTAATTGTGAAGTATAAGAAACTTGAGCTTGATTCTATTAGTGCCTACCAAGGTATTTAAACTGAGATCAGACCCTTAGAAGTTGGGTTGGTTGGTTGTTGGAGTTCCGCAATTGCTAGTCTAAATCCACCCAATCACGTTGCTGTGCGACACGACGATTAGGATCCTGTCGCACCGTGTTTCTCATCCTTTCACGATTCAGACTTAACACGATCAAAGTTTCAACCCAAGGAAATTAAGAACTAGACGCACGACGACGAGACGATTTTGGATAGTTGAGCGACAAGGCCGTGGCTGCCTGGACGACGCGACACGAGCCACCGTGAATGGGAAACTCTCAATTCGATAACCGAACCAAGCGGACGATGAAGCGCAATCGCGTTGGTCTGCGCCGAGTGACGATAAAACGACTCGACTGCTGAAGACGATCCGAAAGGTCGAACAATACTGAAAGGAAACACAGGCCATGAGCTACAGGCCGTACCATGGCCAAGGGCAGGGCCAGCACGGCTCGCAGCAGCAGCAGCCGCTGCCAGTGCCTGGGATGAATCCACCCTCATCGTATCTGCCAGGCGGTTATCAACAATTTACGAGTCCGCAACAACAGCAGCAACAATACTACTCGATGCCCCAACAGCAAGGACAGCAGCAGCAGCAACAACAGGCGTACCTTCAGCAGCAACAGATGGCGCAGTATGGGGGTATGCAGACGGGTTATCAGGGATATGATGCAACTGGGCAGGCATATGGAAGTCATCAGTTACAGCCAGCGGCAGCGCAATATGCTCCCCCAACGAATTTATGGCAACATCAGCAGCCGCCAGGCGGGCAGAATATGATGTATCAGCAGCAGTTCCAGCAGCCACATCACCAGCAGCAGCAGCAGCAGCAGCAGATGTACCAAAGGCACGTCGCGTCACCGCAGCAGCAACAGCAGGTCCAACAGAGACGTTCCAGCCAGCATATGGCTTCGCCGCAGCAATTAGCGCCAGCGACTCCAAAGAACCAAGGGTACAGACTTCCTCATCCGCAGGCGCAAGGGCAGCAGCAAAACCACAGCCATCAGTATTCACAGCAGCATCTGCCACAGCAACAATACCAGCCCCAGCCCCAACAACACTCTCATATTCAACAACAGCCCCAAACGGTCGTCCCTACACCTTCGCCCCAGCCTGTTCAAAGGCAAATTTCCTCGCCGGTCCAGCCACAAGTGCTACGGGAGACGCAACACAATCAACAGCCCCGCCAAGACTTTCATCGACAGCCACAGCAAACAGCTCCGCAGCCTGCGCAAAAGGCAATCCAAGAGCCTCCTGTCGAGATCAAACCCGACACCCAGTCCGAGGCCGCGCCATACCAACCTGTTCAGGCTGCGCCGGAGCAGATGCATTTTGTGAATTTGCAGGATATTCAGAAACTGCCCCAACTCCCCCCTGTCGCGATGGGACAGAAGCAAAGCACGACTGTTCCTACTTCACAGCCTGAACAGGACAGGACCTGGACTCCCCAAAATGATGCCAGCACTATAAATCCATCTGATATCATGCTGAGTAGCCCCCAAGTTCAACCACTTCCACCACCTCAGCCTCAATCTCAACCACAGCCACAACTTCAGCAGCAATCCACACCTCAACCTCAACCACCCCAACAGCCAGCGCAAGCTCAACCGCAGATGACCACTCCTCGAATAAAACCCAGCCCGCTTTCTTCCGTCACAAACTCCCCAGCTATCAGCGCTCGCTCTCCGAGTATCACCAAGAAGTCACCGGCGACTACCCCTAAGGCTCGATCCGTAGACACCGTGCATGTCATGGTCGCAGTAGCGGAAGAATGCTTTGAGAAGGCCCGTAGTTCTGTACATGATGTTGCCATGTCCATGAATGCTACACGCATAGAAGAGTACCAAAAGTTGATCTCGACTGGTCTAGCATGCTTAGAGGCGTGTTTGCAAAGTAACAGGTTGTCTCCTCGCCAAGAAGCTAAGATGCGTCTGAGATATGCTACTGTTCTATTGGAAGAGACGGAGAATTCGATGGAAGCTGAGACTGCCATTACGAAAGGCATCTCACTTTGCGAAAAGGTGAGCGAGCACGTCAACTTCTTGATATGGCTTAACTAACTCGTGTTCTAGAATGGCTTGGCCGATCTCAAATACTGTATGCATTATATCAGACTGAAGCTTTTGTTTCAGCGTAATCACAAGGCTGCTCTGAATGCAGCTGATCGACAGATTGCTGACTGCGAGACGTACGTATATCGCTCACTAATGGCCATGCATGATTGACTGACTTGTCTACAGCTATAAACACCCCCATTGGGTATATGCATTCAGGTTATTGAAGACCTCCTTCTATATGGAGCTTGGCCAAACAGCTGATGCCAGCGCTCTCGAGAACATTCGCGCTATCCAGGTGACTGCGAACGCTCGCGGCGATAACGCGCTGTGCGTATTTGCCTCTATTCTCGAAGGGCTCACTCTATTGAAAGCTTCCAAGGATGGTAACCTCGAAAAGGTCCAAACCTGCATCGCTCAAGTGGCCAAGTTTCAATTCGATGATTCGGTCCATATAATGCAGCTCGATATACTTACACTACTTTTGGATCTCGCGTCGAGCATCAATCACTCTAGTCTAGAATTGACTTGCCAGAAACTTAAGATGCTGCAAGATCGTATGGACCAGTGTAGGGATTGGCACAATGTCAAGTCAGACTTTTTTATTCCCGTCCGGAAGCAACCTTCCACGGGGCATACTATCAGCAGCGATACAGCTGGTATTGTTCGAAGTGGAGGGGATGCGCCGGTGGACTACTTGGTTATGTCGTTTATGACCAAGATGGAGCTAGCTTCTCTCATGTGAGTTGGTACTATTGTGTACTGTATTTGCGATTTCAGCTGACCCGGCGACAGCTTTACCTTTACAGGCTTGGTAAACATGCATAAGTCGACAGCTCACGGCCGTAGGACGGCTGAGTTCTGGCAAGAAGGTGTCAGAGTACTTGATGGCTGTATGTGATATTCGATTCTTCTTTGTGCAGCCACTAACATTATGCAGGGGATAACACAACGGCTGGGATCCCATATGGGCCCTCCACGTCTTTACAAGATGCCATGTCGCAACGAGAGTGGCGATTAGAGGCTCAGACCTATCTTACCGTTCTACTTGGTCTTTACGCAGCGAGTCACTGCCAATGGGACTTGGTGAGGCAAGCCGTGCAGAAACTTGAGGTTCTTATGACACCATCTATTCAAGGTATATTGCGGCTACTCACTCTCTATCTATCTGGCGTCTACTGCCAGGCTATCGGGGAATTACACGAAGCTATGAAGGTTTTCCAAAAGCCTGACTTCGACCTGGACCGACGTGGAACCGGCATCAAAGCTGCACATCGCGAACTGGCTATGCTCGCTGGCCTCAACAGACTTTGGATCATGCAGCATCCGAGCGAGAGGAACGACCCCGAAACGCTCGATCTGATAGACCGACTGTACCCTCTATGCGCCAACCATCACAATGTCGATCTGCGGACAGCTTGGCACAACGTCATGGCCGCCATCGTCACGGAACCTCCCCAACAACTCAACCACCAGAAACAGCATATACAGGCTGCCATGGCAGGATCCAAATCCACTAATAATGTTTTGGGAGCAGCCGTCACGCTCGCCATTATGCGCAGTCGATTGTTCGAGAACGTCATTGGTGAGCAAGCACTCAAGTCTGCCATGGCGGCAGCGAAACAGGCACAACGCAGCGGCAACGTTCTGTGGCAGAGTGTCGCAGACGGCATGCTTGCTCAGTCGTACGAAGTACAGGGCCATCACCAGCAGGCAGCGCATGAATGGGGCAAGGCCACGAGGGAAGCACAAGATGCACTCCCAGGGGCCTAAAGGCAGAAGAGGAGGATGTGATGGTAGAGTATAAATCCGGCGTTTGAGGCAAGGAGTTTGCCCGCTTGTTTAAAAAAGAGGAATTATTTTTATGTTTTGTATACCAGATTCAAAGGGGTTTATGGAGGCCTGTACGATACCTGACCATAGATGTCCGTGGTCTCATCTTCATGAAAGAATAAGGAAGGAGTAATTAGATGTAGGACGATTGTCGTCTTTTAGCCGCAATAACGGCTTCAATCCATGTCTTGGACTCTATCGAGTCTTGAGCTTACTGAGGGAATCTTTTGCATAAATAACACGATGTGATGATTGTGGAGAGGGCGATCAGCGGCGGAATCCGGGGGGTGGTTGGAAGCCTGGAGGAGGCATAAACCCAGGTGGAGGAGCTCCAGGAGCAGCACCTGCGCCTGGAGGAGGCGTAGGGAATCCAGGTGGGGGAGCAACTGGGTAACCTTGCGCAGGAGATCCAGATGGTGGTCGGAAGCTTCCAGGGTGGAAATCGGCTGGGTTGGTATATCCGGCCTGCGATTGCGGGGGTCGCGCGGGTAGGCCAGATGGTGCTGGGGGCAGAGGGACAGCGCCTCGAGGAGGAGCTCCAGGGGGCGGGACGCCGGCGTTGTATGGTGAAGGGCCTCGTCCAGGCGGCGCGAAACCACCGGGTACGCCCTGGGGAGGTGCACCGACAGGCATTCTTCCCATGGCTGAGGGATCGAAGCCAGCTGGAGGCGCTGCAGCGGCAGGCGGTGGTTGAAGGAATGCTTGAGGAACAGGTTGCGCCTCGGGAACAATGTTGCGCTTCTTCGCTTCCGCAGCGAGTGCTCGCTCAGCTTGGTCACCATGTCTCTCTCCCTTTCCATCCTTCTTGAAAGCATATTGAACCGAGACCTCCTTGCTCAAAATGTACTGGCCGTGCAATGTGTCAATAGCAGCATCACTGCTCTCAAAATCGGCAAAGCTGACGAAACCGAAACCCTTGCTCGCACCAGACTCCTCCCTCGCGACCTTTGGCAAGCTAAGCAACGGACCGAACCGGCTAAACGTGTCGTAGAGAATCTTCTCGTCGACCATGGGATCGAGGTTTCCGATGAACAGCTCGGCGCCAACCTCTGCGGCTCGCTGCTTGTCGGCGCTGGCTTTATTTACACGCAGTGATTTTCCGTACAACTTGATGCCGTTCATGACGTTGGCCGCGTACTCGGCGTCGGTGGGCGTGCGAAACTCGACGAAACCGAAGCCCTGATGCGTCTGCGTGACGCGGTCGCGAGGCATATGGATGTTGTGGATGGGGCCCATCTGAAGCATGATCTCGTATACCATCGCTGATGTCGCGCGCTCGTCGATGTTACCTATGTAGACGGTCGCCTCCTTATCTTGTTCCCTGAAACATGTGTTAGCTTTGTCGTCGCGTTGCGATGCGATGGGGAATATGGGTAGCTTTACCAGTGTCTATTTTGCGCCATGGTGACGAATTTTGAAGAGACTTATGTCTCTTGAAGCTTTATAATATGAAGAGCAGCAAGAAAATAACAGATTGACTGAATGGCAAGTTGTGATGAAGAGGTGAAGCTAATTGTCACTTTTGCATGGAGCTTCTGGAAATTTTGGCTGAGGTTGGATGAATAGAAAGATACATGCTTAGCCTTGTCGCATGCGCCACATTAGAGGTATATGGAAATATAATTGTGGCGTCGACCGAGGTTCTTCCGCCTGCGTCTGCACCGTCCGCGATTCGGAGGTGGAATTTTCAGGCGCCGGGTAGCTTATTCCGAAATTTTTGGGCAGACGTCAACGCTTTGCCTTGGTCCGATTTGCGTTGCGCTTAATAGATCATCAGCCTCGAGCTTCGAAATATCTCGGTCGAGCCACGCCGTGTCGTTATTTACTTCTTTTTTCGAGTCAGTTTAATAACAAAACTTTGACATAATTCAAGATGTTTGCCCTTTCCGAGGAGTCCAAGGTGCGCTCTAGCTTGACATCATGTGTCGATACAGCTTCACTAATGGATATTATAGGAGCGCATTGCTAAGCTCATTGACATTTCCCGCGTCGCCATTCACTAGTATGTTGATATGTATATCATGTTAATTGACATTGACTAACCATTATTGCAGTGGTTACCTTCCTCTGATCCTCTACCTCGGTACGAATAAGCTCGAATAACGAATGCGCTCGCAACGACAATACTGACTACGTCTACCAGGCTACACCCGCAGCGAGCCCCGACCTTCCGTCATCCGGTATGTCTCGAGCTTCATGATCAATTTACGCCTTGACAATGCTAACATGCGGTTTCCAGCCTTCTCTCTCCCCTCTCCTAAGCGAAGAGCAATCCTATAATGAGACGAAACCAAAACAGTGTACAATATCTTGTAAAGATGCTTTACGACGAGGAAGGAAAGGAACGACTACGACCAGCATTCATGGCGCTAGGATAAGGAATCAACGATAGCTGGATGAATGCTAGGAGGGGTTTAGTCGAGTCGAGGACTGTACGAATGAAGGGTGTGAAATATCACCGTGTATCATCTTGCAACACTAGGATCAAGGACTAGGAAGCCCAGAATAAAGGGAAACCCACTCTTAATGAAAACTCTTAAATCAATTCTTGTCTCTTTTTCTATGAGTAATCGTGATATTTCAAAGGTTATCGGCTTCATGCGGCAGAGGACTCTGTAGATTTGCGCTGGTGACGTCGAAGTCTCGGCTGAGCTACTGCTATGTACTACCTTTTTTTGAGCTCCGCTGAATTCTCAAATAATTATGTCAACGACAAGCCTCAACTACAACTTCTTCAAGTAACAACCTCACCTTATGACACCTCATTGCTTTTATCCGTACTTATAAAATGTGACAGATGAAGTTATAAAGACATTTTAATTTTTCCCCCTTCATATGCCCGACTTCAATAATGCGGGACTCTCGCCCGCAACCATCGAGTCTATCGCTGGTCTCAGTGCAGGAACTGTCTCTACTTTGACGGTGCATCCTCTTGATGTAGTCAAGACTCGTATGCAAAGTAGGTCTCTTTTCTATATAGGAAGCGCAGTTGTCTAACAATCTTGCAGTCTACCGCAGTACAGCTCCTGGTGCAGTCCGTCCAACGACAGTATCTATTCTTCGTGCCTTGACATCTACCTCTCATCCCATCGCCTCTCTCTACCGCGGTCTAACGCCAAATCTTGTTGGAAACGCTTCTAGTTGGGCCTCTTTCTTCTTCTTCAAGTCGCGCTTTGAAAGTGCTATCGCTGCTTGGCAAGGGCGACCTGATGGACGTCCGTCGCCAGGCGATTACTTCGTTGCGAGCGCTCTTGCAGGCGCTTCAACTACGACGCTGACGAACCCTATCTGGGTTCTCAAAGTCCGCATGGTGTCTTCCGATCGTGGGTCTCAAGGCGCTTACCCTTCCATGGTCTCCGGTGCGCGCTCTATTCTTCAGACTGAAGGCATCCGGGGGTTCTACCGTGGTCTGGGAATCTCCTTGGTAGGAGTCTCTCACGGCGCTGTGCAGTTTGCCGTGTACGATCCCATGAAACGATTATACCATGCTCGTCGTCGCGAGAAGTATGGCCTCGAAAGAGATCACATGACAACTGAAGCGACGATCGGACTGTCCAGTTTAGCCAAGTTTGTTGCTGGTGCTGTTACATACCCCTATCAGGTGCTTCGAAGCAGACTGCAGAACTATCAAGCTGATGAGCGGTTTGGACGGGGTATCAGAGGAGCTGTGGCTAGAATATGGACCGAGGACGGAGTTAGAGGCTTCTATCGTGGATTGGTGCCGGGTGTGGTCAGAGTCATGCCTGCGACGTGGGTGACCTTCTTGGTGTACGAGAACGTCAAGTATTATCTTCCTTACTGGGTTTGAGCGGTACCCGTATGGTCTGGCGTTGGTATGGATTATCACGGTTGTTCAATAGATATAGAGAGCTTTCAATCGTTCAATAGAGGCTCATAGCCCAACTCATAAGCCATAAGTTCTTCGTTCGTCCAACTACACAGCAAGGTCTTGAACCTCCATCAACACCAGTCCTAAGCCTTCTCCCATAGCTTTAATCTCCCTCCTTCAAGTTTTCCTCCGCCTCGGCCTCCTTCCTCTTCTTCTCACAACTTTCGCACTCGGCAGCTGGAAGATAGCGGGTGAAGAAGGCAACTCTTGTCGTGCAAGTGCCTGTGGCCGCCTCTGAGCACAGGATGTTCTACTCGGTGGTGTGGATACGGCGCTGGCATACCGTGCAGTCGTACTTTGTGCATTCGTCGATACACATGATTATAGTAATCCCGGTGTTGTCCTTGATGAAGTAGCTTGAATGTCGTAGAGGCTAGTATCCTCTGTCTTGTTCGATGAAGTAGTTTGAATGTCGTAGAGGCTAGTAGCAAAGTGGGTTCTTGATAGTGTCTTCTTGTATAGAGTATTGACATAGAAGAATTGCTGGTAATTTGGTTCTTTTGTTGTTATAGAGGCTGGTTTTCGTGAAACAAAGATAATGAGTTCAGCTTGTTGGCAGCTGTCGTTTTCAGTCTCGACTTTCTGTCCGTTCCAGATACGATGTCGTGAAGCAGCCACAGGTCGCGGCTGCCAAAGGTAGAAACATGGTATGTAGGTTGTGCCATTTCAGGAAGTGACGACCCCAAGCCGGTTTCTTTACGGTCCTGCATCAGAGATGGACTGATGTGGTCTTGCGTTGCAGGTTTTGGTACTTACTGCTCAGTAGCTCCACTCGCCGACAACATAGAGGTAAAAGCATCGCCTTTAAACTCATTTTTCACAGATAAGAACATCCGTTTTCACCCGGTTCTTTTTGTACTTGAGCAGAACTCAAGTACTTCCCCTTGTGCTCCCTTTCGCTGGCATGAGCGTCAACGTCCCGACAGCATGTTAGACTTCGAGCAGGCCAGTGCAGTAGAGGTCGCACAAAGCTTGGGACATTGCCAACTCGACCATGCATCAGAGATGATATCTCTTCAACCATTGTTCTTTGACTCTGTCGTTGGGATGCATGAAACGCCATTGTGTTCGGTGCTGGGGACCGAAAACCGTTGCACTCGAGAAACAGCAGCGAAAACCAACAGTACTGCAATCTAGGGTTTTGAAAGAAGCAAGGTCTATTCCATCTGACATTCTGTATCACTTTGACTTTGTGAGAATCCTTCGATTCATGAAGTGATGGGAGGAGTGCCTTTGTGATGCCCTCATAGCATTGAACATTGACTGTGGGTTACAGAAGAATTATCCTGTAAGCCTTAGGCTACATAAATAGTATTCTACCTACCAGCCTAAGTTCACATAAGATAACCAAATGATTTCGTCTCTTATGCTCCCAGC